>NW_026731978.1:0-112500 GCF_028476545.2 Physella acuta | reverse complement strand
TATATATATATATATATATATATATATATATATATATATATAGGCCAATATATATATATATATATATGTATATATATATATATATATATATATATATATATATATATATATAGTTTGCTTTCCTCTCCCAAGGGAAGCCATTGTGATTTGCTAAATTATAACAATAATCTCCGGCTACGTCCCCTTAATTCATGTAACATTAGTTAGGGGAAATAACAATTAAATTACTACAGCAGACAAGAAAATCAAACTGCTTTCGTTAACTTAATTTATTTACTCTTGAAATATATTTTTTTTTAATTAGCGAATATTTTTATAGCTCTACTTTGATAAACAATGAAGGTTAAATAAAATAAAATAACCAATGCATTTTTGAAAAGATGGTTATACACATGTTATTGAAATGAACAGAATATCTGATACAAAGTGTAATATTCTACTCAAATTATCAACTGGGCAGTGGTCATCCACAAAAGACATTCAACTAGATCTAATACTGTATGGAATTATTTTTAAATTAATTTTAATACTCTACATTTTTTTCTTTGCAGATGTTATAAAAATAGATGTGAAAATAGGATTAAAATCAGCACACCAAAAATGTGATATCGTATTTGCTCAGTAAAATCCGTTTGTGTATAAAATCTAGAAATAACAGAAACTTGTTGAAACAAAAACTTAGTAACAGAGTAGAATCAGACATTGCCAGCCTCTTCAGTATCATATCTGTTGGGTTAGTGAACCGTTTTTTTCGCCAACATGACACTCGTTTAGAATTTTCCAGAACTCCAAGCACAGTTTCTGGTTCAAAACTCTGTTGATTTTGACATCAGTAATGTTGGAGCAATTCCTCTGTGTCAACGGTATGTATAATAGTGTGTACCGAATAGGCTGTATACTGATTATAATCAGTGAAATAGCTGCAATTCAACCGGTAGGAGGGTCTGAGCTACGTCAGTACCGGGAATAAATTTAGCAAACATAATAGATCTAGAAACAAGTTGTATCATGAGGTTACAGCGACTACGTTATAACTCAATGTGCAAGTACATATTAAATTTATTCTACTTAAAATGCTTACTCATATCAACATAATACTTGATAAATTGTTTTTAAAAATGCTACAATGGAAACAAATGAAATAAAGTAAAAAAAAAATGATACAGTGGAAACAAATGAAATAAATTCAGAAAAAATATGCTACAGTCGAAACAAATGAAATAAAGTAAAAAAAAAAATTCTACAACGGAAACAAATAAAATAAAGTAAAAATAAATGCAACAATGGAAACAAAAGAAATAAAGTAAAAAAAATATTCTACAGGGGAAACAAATAAACAAAGAAAAAATGCAAAACCCAGAGTGTGCCAATATGAGGGCCATGGACGTCCGTTGAGGACCCCACAAGGGGTGCAACGACAGACAGATCCACATTCGTGTAAAGTAAAGTAAAGTTTCCCTTTCAAACCTGACGGTCTATGGGGCAAGTGAAGTAGAGTTCACTTGTTTCTGTGACCTCGGCATATGAAGAGATAGTGTGGTCAGCACTTTGCCCAGCCGCCTTTACTTTCACTAACGTGAGTTAGGTACCCATCAGAGTTGGGTGGACTCAGGGACGGTCTACTGACTTGAACCCGGATTCGAACTCGAGACTTACGGGTTAGCAGTCCAGCTCTCTACCGCTAGACCACTCCGTCCCGTTGAGGACCCCACAAGGGGTGCAACGACAGACAGATCCACATTCGTGAGTCATGTGAAAAGATAATCAACTACCCCCCCCCCCCCATTCATATGTTCACTGCGTGTCACGTGGCCGGTCAGAGGGTCGCTGCTTTATGGCTAACTGGGGATGTGGGGGGGGGGGGGTAAGTTATAGCGCAGGTACTAGGGGGAGGTTTCAAAAAAAGGTCGGTAATTGGAATAGTTTTTTCACGTCTTATCCAAAAAATAACAAGAAAATGAGAATTCCTTAGTTTTGTAACTAAGTCAGTTAAATAGGTAAGATAAGTTTCCTTTTGAACCAGACGGCGCATGTGATAAATGAACTAGAGTTCACCTGTTTCTGTGACATCAACCAGGAAAAGGATAGTATGGTCAGAACTATGCACAGCCGCATTTGCTTCCCATAACATGAGTCAGGTGTCTATCAAGGACGTTGCACGAACTCGAACCCGGATTTGAAATCGAGACTTTCAAGTTAGCAGTCGTATTCTCTAGTATGCATCTATAACAAAGTCAGCTAAGCTTTGTTTTACAATGTCATATTTATCGAAATCATTAACTTCTTTTAATGGAAAGATGCCTACTTTCTACAACAAAAAGTAATCCAAAGTAACCCAAAGAACCATTCCTTGCAAATGCAGAAATAGCAATATATTTATTTTTCATACAAACATAAAGATATTAATTATATTTTAATACAAATTAGTAAGTATTGTTTAATATTTAAAAACAGATTAAAGAACCCATTCATTAACGTAACATTTACAAAAATGTATTAGCAATACGTAATAATTGTATGGTCCATGTTTCCCATATTTAAATAAAAATGTTAAGGGGAAATAACTTATACACTGTTTCTACAATTATTAAAAATAAATATTTATTTTAAAAAACACCTACGTAATAAAGAGCAGCATTGTTAGTTATAACAAATTATATTGAAATGTTTATGTTTTCGTGAGCCGTTATCAGTTAAATATAATATTTGCTCACAAAAAATATTCATACTTTCTTAATTTAAAAAAGAAACCCGGAAACTAATGGATTACATCTTTTGTAGAAGTTTTAAGCTTCAATTTAATTGGGTATTGGAAAGATAGCTGTTAAGAAGTGCGTTTATTTTGTCAATATGTCATCAATAAAACTAAAAAATTCTCAATAAAACTAAAAGATATTTAAGACTAGTATGGTAAAAAACATTTTTGTATTTCTTTGTTTCTAATTACCTTCATTTGAATTGTTGATCGACACACCTTTTTTTTAATAAAGTTCACCATTTTCTTCATGTAATAGTAATTTTTGTAAACATTCGAATTATATTACACTCATTTGTATATGCTGATGTAATTATTTCCAATTTTAAATAAAAGTATAAAAAAAATTTGAACTGCTTAAAAAATTATATATATATATATATATATATATATATATATATATATATATATATATATATATATATATGGGCCCTATATATATATAATTTTTTTTCTTACGTGTGGGGGGGGGGGTGACAAACGGAAAATCGGAAAGTCAGTTACCGGCAGAAGTAAGTGGTATTGTTCAGATTAGACACCTTTAAAAGATTGTGTATACTAGAGACTACTCTAGACAAGCAGACAGCCTTTTAATGTGTGCAGAAATGCCTAATGTAAAACCTGATATTTTTATCCTTGAATCAACATACGGAACACACATCCATGAAAACAGAGAAGAGCAAGAACATCGCTTTACTAGCTTAGATCATGGCATTATCAACAGGGGTGGGCGGTACTTAATTCCTGCATTTGCCTTGGGCTGAGCACAAGAACTGCTGCTCATTCTGGATGAATATTGGAGCAACCACCCAGAGCTGCATGACATCCCTATATACTACGCTTCTCAGTTGGCCAAAAAATGCAAGGGTGTTTATAAGACGTACATCAATGCCATGAATGAGAAAATTCGGCGACAGATAACCATTAGTAATCCATTTGTGCTCAAGCATATCATCAATCTGAAGGATTTGTAACAGTTTGAAGACATCGACCCATCAGTTGTACTGGCTAGTCCAGGTATGATGCAGAGTGATTTGTCACGAGAACGTTTTGAAAGCTGGTGCTCTGATAAAAGAAATAGCTGCATCATTGCTGGATACTGTGTTGAAGGGACATTAGCTAAGGTAGGTTGTGTTACCATGGTGACCAACTGTTTACTTATTAAACCTCTTATATAAGGCAGCACAGTTATCAGCATTATTTTATTTTTCTGCTCATTGGAACATATAGAATGTAATGATCTGTGTGCTAGCTTTAGCATTAGTACATTTTTCTTTGCCAGCACATCCTGACTGAACCCAATGAAATAGTAACACAGAGTGGTCAGAAGTTGCCACTCAAGTGTTCTGTTGATAACATCTCATTTTCTGCCCACGCTGACTACAAGCAAACGTCAGGATTCTTTCGAGAGCCAGAGGCGTAGCGATGGGGGGCAGGGGGGTACATATGTTCCCCGGGCGCCGATCTTAGGGGGGCGACAAAATGGGTTGTAAAAACAAATTAAAATGTCAATTTAGCTGCATTTTTGCAGTTTGATGGGGGGGGGGGGGGGTGGGGGTGGCAAATCGAAAGTTTGAGTGGGGGAGGGTGTAAATGGAAAAGTTGAGGTGGGGTGGGGTGCAAATTCAAAATTTGCTCCCGTGGGGGGCGCCAAATTGAAAGCTTGTACCTTGGCGCCGGGAAGGGTCGCTATGCCTCTGTCGAGAGCTTAAACCAGCTCATCTAGTCTTGGTTCACGGTGAAGTCAGCGAAATGTCCAGATTAAGATCAGCATTGTTGAGGGAGTATGAAGATGACACAGAGTATAAGATGGAGGTGCACAATCCACGTAATACAGTTCCCATTGAGTTACATTTCAGAGGAGAGAAAATAGCAAAGTGGAAGAGTTTGCAGCAGAGCCACCAAAACAAAGACACCTAATATCTGGAATTCTAGTCAAACGAAACTTAAATCATCACATTGTTTCCCCTAAAGATGTACAAAGCTACACATATCTAGCAATGAGCACAGTCTCCAAGTTTATTAACCTACTGTCTTAATCAACTAGCTGGCGACATTGAGGTTATCAAGAGTATGCCAACACCATTCTGAAAGTATTCAACTCAATCCAGGCGTCCCTAGAACCTGGTGTGGCATATATTGAATGGACAGCCAACACTGTCTATGACATGTATGCAGATGCAGTCATTGCTGACCTGGTGCGATCTGAGCAAGATCCCACCCCCGTTCAAAATGTACCTCATTTACTAACAGTAGACAGAGCCCACTTTCAGGAATGTTTGTTAGAAACTTTAGCTGAAATGTTTGGCCCTGTATGCACCAGTAAAGTATTTAAGAGAGATCGTTTGACAGTCACAGTAGATGATAAGGCTCAGGGGCATAGTGAGGGGGGGGGGGCGGGGGGTGCGGACCGCACCGGGTGACACCATTTAGGGGGGTGACACCATGGCAAAAAATAGCAAAATGTATAGAGAAAAACTTGAGAGGGGGGAGGTGCAAATCGAAAACTTGAGGGGGGGGGTGCAAATCGAAAGTTAGAGGGGGGGTGCAAATAGAAAATTTGAAAGTTTGTCCCCGGGAAGGGTCGGTACGACCCTAGGGGTGTGACACCAGTGAGTGCCGCACCGGGTTACACCCGACCTCGCTACGCCACTGATAAGGCTGCCATTATGTATATGGAGGTGAAATGTTCTGACGAGACACTCCATCAAGTGCTACACACCACAGTGACAAGGTTACACCAAACCATCAACGCCATCGGATTTTAATTTAACATTATGTTGTTGTAAATGTTTGATTCTGTACCATTTTCTTTGCCATATTAAATCAAAATAAAACAAAAATAATGTATATGATACAATTATGATATTTTACTTTTTCATATACTGACATATACGAAGTATAGAGAAAGTATTGTAATCTTGAAAAAATAAATCGAAATCGAGTATTTCAGAAACCGCGACGTTCAACACCTCTCTAGGTCGGAAAAACATAGTATTGCAATTTTGTATTATGCCTGTGTGTATGTATGTGTGTCTGTCTGTGAAAATGCTAACTTGAGTACCGTTAAAGGGGTCTATGACAAATTCCCGTTTGCCCGAAGGCCGATTTCCCGAACGGACTCTCGCCCGAATGCGACAAATGCCCGAATGGACACTTGCCCGAATGCGACAAAAGCCCGAATGGACACTTGCCCGAATGCGACAAAAGCCCGAATGGGCACTTGCCCGAATGCGACAAATGCCCGAATGGACAAACCAAAAGTCTATAATTTAAGTACTGTTTCAGATAGATAAATAGGGTAACCCGGGGTAATTCCATACACTACTTTTCTAAAACAATGTGTAAAAAAAATCTAAAATTAACACTACCACAATCCAATATTGAGGGTATAATTAGACATGCATTACTTATATGATGGCAAACAAATATAGAGATAATTCACAAAATAAAATATAATTTTTAAATATTTCACTTTTATTGCACAAACATGGCAAGTGGGGCAATTCCACACACATTATGAGAATTTAAAAATTCATGTATTTAAAAATTTGTAAAAAAAACATTGTTCTCATTGGAAACAATTTTGAATGGGGGCAACCACTCTTCATCACTGGATGAAAAGAAAGCCTCAATTTCTTCCTCCTGAATTCTGCTCTCATCTGTCATAGGCCGAAGTTTTTCGTTTATAAGTGTGGACCATTCTGAAATAAAAACAAAATTAAATGTTAGAAAGTCTAATTGCTAATGTGTGTATGAGGATGTTTATCTCTAAATATTGCATAAATTATAATAAATAATATAGGTAAAGTAAAAATAATAATAGATAAACAAATAATAGAAGTCTGTGGCAATTTACTTAACTTTAATAGCAGTCTTTTTAAAAATAAATAGTACTAGATCTAGTACTATTTAATTATTTTTTAAGATTAAATCATGAGTTGTGAATTACAGAATTAGCCACAACCAGTTTAAATGGTTTAAAACAACAGCTAAACACTTTAAAGAGTATAAAAAGCAACATGGGTCATTCCAAACTATAGTGTATGGAATTGCCCCACATCATGTGTGTGGGATTGCCCCACACCTACTATTGAAAAAAATATGCTTTCCAGTTCTAAATTAAAGGCTGAATCTAGCATCATTAACTGTTACTATTAACAAAAATGATTAAGCTTTCATAAAATCAATAAATAATTGACAACAATTAAAAATAAGACAAAATAAACTATGTTTTAAAAGTGCAGGGGTTGTACTTACGTAAGGATGTTTGAAGATCGATACAGATAAAATTAAAATTCTTGCTCTGATTGTAGATGAACGCTTCTCTAACAGTATCAGAAAGTATAAGAAATGACCTCTTAGAAACAGGGAATTATAACTTTTTATTAAACTTTACTCCCATTTAAAATGGAGAGTATTCAGTATATAGTGTGTGGAATTACCCCGTGTGTGGAATTACCCCGGCTTACCCTACGATTTGACATATAAGTAAACGATCTTATTCTCTGCCTTCGGTCAAATTTTAAGTGATTTCAATTGACCGGAAGTAGTATTTCCTATTTTTAGTACAGTCCTATTTTCGATTTCTAAAAATTGCATATGTATTTAGATAGTTCTAATGTTTTGCACTTTTATGGGGTCGTCCATAAATGACGTCACACTCGTAAGGAGTAATTTTGTGACGGTGTGTGATAAGGTAGAGGGTGAGGGGTTAGGATGGTGGTATGTCATATTTTTGCATTATATGTTAGAGACGAATTTTTAACGTTATTTCGCGCTTTGGAAATACTGTTTTAATAAATTGTAATAGGAATTGATTAAAACACTCTATGTTGACAGAGTTCAGACAAGATTTTGGAAAAAAAATATCGTATTTTAAGAAAAATTCAACTGCAATTTTGAGCGGGGTTTTAGGTTGAAGAGTGACGTCATTTTAGGGGGTGGGTCTGGCTTTTTGTGACGATGTGTGACGGAGGGAAGGGGTTGATGTTCACTTTGTGCGCATTACTGTTTTCTACGAGATTCTATTCTATTACAAAAAGTTTAAGTAATTTAAAATGTATTAAAAATATTATCTATATCCTGAGTTGCCGCTCCCCGTAGTGTTATAAGAATATTCTAGAACATTTTAGGGAGATCACTCTCGCTTAAAAAAAAGAACCGATGATGTATGCAGATGAGTCACAAAGCGGGGTCAGGTGTGCGAACAGCACCTGGTGACATCATTCAAAGGTTGGTGACACCAAAACGAAATACAGCAAATTATAATTGGAAAATCTACTTTTTTCATTTAGTTTAATTGCCTAACACTTTAATCGTTTTTATTATTATGCCTCGTAGAAAATAGTTCATTCAGTCAGGATAGCAAAGCAGATTTAGCGGTAGTCCATTTTAGTAACTTTGTATGACTCAGCCATGCAGTTAAAAATGAGCTTTTTAATTTTTTCTATCTCGTTTACCCTTCCCCCCCCCCCCCTCAAGGGTCGGCTCCTGGGAAACAAAGAAACATAAATTAGTTGTTTTGAAATTGAATTACATTTTAATTTAAATGTTCACTAATTAGAAATGACACTGTGGTTGTTTTTTTTTAATAGTTATAGTCAATAAGACGAAAATTATTAAAAAGTTTGTTTAATCCTATTGTTAGTACAAAGTGGCAAAGGGAAATAATTTTTAAAACATTTTCTAAAATATTTTTTTTTCCAAACATTATCAGAAATAAATTATTTGCTTAATAAAGACTATACAAGAAAACAAAATAAAGTGTTAAAATAAAGTATGTATATTATGAACATTAATGCTTTAAATATTGTTTAACAAAATTATCACTTAAATGTATAGTATTTTTATAAAAACCTAAGCGTTGTTGAAGAACCATTTAGTACATAATTTAAAAATGTATTAAATGCATCAGTATAATGAAGCAATTGCTTCCTGACAGATTTAAAGCACATATTCAACAAAATGCGTAAACGTTGAAAGAAGCATAGCGCACCCTCTCTGCTTATTGCGAGAAAAGGGCACCTCAAGTCATTCTGCTCGACCCCCCATACATTGATTTAAAAAATGTCTGGTAAGTTGGGGCCTCTCTTCACCCAGGCTGAAAAATCTAAGGATGATCCAGTTGAGGAAGAGGAAGAAGGTGAAGAAGAAGAATTTACAGTGGAAAAAGTTGTTGATTCAAGAATGCGTGGTGGAAAAAAGGAATACTTGTTAAAATGGAAAGGATATCCAGATTCAGAGAACACATGGGAACCTGAAGAGAACTTAGACTGCCCAGATCTGATTGCAGCATTTGAAGAGAAGAAAAAGAAAAAAGATTCAGAAAAAGGTGCCAAACGGAAATCAACTTCGAATGGAGCAAAAGATGATGCAAAAAAGAAGAAAAAAGATGAATCTGATAACAAGCCTCGAGGTTTTGACAGAGGTTTAGCCCCTGAGAGAATTATTGGTGCAACAGACAGCAGTGGTGAACTCATGTTTTTAATGAAATGGAAAGACAGTGATGAGGCTGATTTGATTCCTGCACGACAAGCTAATGTGAAATGTCCACAAATTGTAATAGCATTTTATGAGGAAAGACTTACCTGGCACACACACAATGATAATGATGATGATGATAAGAAGGGAGATTGAGTTTAAAAAGATTGTTTATTTGTATGTCTTTGTTTACTGTGAGTTTAAAAATACATGATGGAAAACCCAGTCATTTTTCTTTACTTTATTTTGGATCAAGCAGTCCTTCAAATGATCTGTTACCTAAAATAAAAAAATCTAGTACGCTGAATCTAATCTGTTATAGTAATTTTATGACCTGTTATAGAATTGACTCTAAAAAACAAACTGCATATTCTTTAATTGTACAACTTGTTTATTTTTGCCTGTCTTGGTTGTTTGAAAAAATGACTTGGTTTTTCTTTTACACTTTCTTTTATGTAATGATTGATTTTCATCAAAGGTTTTAGAAGCTCCATTACTATGTGACATGAGTTATTTCTGCATAAATGGGTCAAATGTAAAAATGCTTCATATGGAATGAACAGCGTGTTAGTTTAAGGAGTCGCATATTCAGTTTTAGATTCTTGTCTAGAAAAGACATCAAGTAAGGCTTTATATGTCTGTATAGAAGTAAACCAATGATATGAGTGGCATAATATGCTGTTGTGATCAGTTCAGTTATTATGAAAATGTTCAGGTTCTTGGTTTTAAATAGTTTTTTTTTTAAATTCTTTCCTTTTAAAAGTAGTAGTGTCATTTGGCCCAAATCTTTGCATGCTTATTTTTAGATCTGTTGCTGTGTGTGAAGGAGAATATGGTAATTTTACTATTTGCAGTTGTCTTACATCATTTACACGTTGTGATACTCAGCTGTCATAAATGTTCTGTTCATAACAGCCATCTGAGTATCTCAGTATTTTTATGTTTTAACAAGTACCAGCTACACATTTTCTATGTATTTGTATGTAGTTGAATGGAAATTGGTATACATTTTTACTGGCAGGGACATGCTTATCATTGTCCTGGTGGTAGTTGAGTGAATTGGGCATTTCTGTTCCCCTTGCGTAACTTTGTTGATGGGTTACACTTTTTCTGTAAACACTTCACTCAAACATGTCATTTTTTAAAATCCAGCTAGAAATCAAATTATTATTTTCAGGTTCTTTTTGTACTTTGATGTACACAATTTTAAATTGAATAGAGATATTGAAGTCTAGGCAGAAAATTACTTGTTTAGGATAAACTCATTGTACATAATCATCGGGGTTCATTTTTCCAGCGCAGAATACTTTTATATATTTTAAAAGGTCTTCATCTGTTGTAAGGTTTAGAATGTAAAAAAACTTTCTCAGTTTCTAAAAGTTAGACTGTCTCTAGCATTAGTTCATCATTTGAAATTTTTATTGTATTGTCAACAAATAAAATTCATGACCAACAAAAAAAAAAAAAAAAAAATATTCAACAAAATGATGGATTTATCACACTGACTAATCTAAAATTTGCACCCCATAAACAAAAGGGAAAAAAAAAATATTCAACAAAATGTCTAGTGCGGATGATTATATATCAGATAAGGTCTTGCAAATGTGTGGAGACACAAGACCTGGTTTTGCGCCAAAACAAATACAAAAGAAGTATGAGAAGGAAATAAACCGGGAGTGATCTCCCCTAAACTTTCTCGAATATTCTAATATAAAATTACGAGGGATGGCAACTCAGGACATAGACAATATTTGTTATCCATTTTTAATTACTTAAGGGGACCCACGGGTCACGAATATGATAGTTAATTCATAAAAAATACAAAAATCGATTATTACATATTCTTATAGATTATTACCTTATAAATCATTTGGTGATGTTATTTTTTATATAAAATAATGTTTTGAACATGAAAATATGTCAAGAAGGGGGTAGGGGTATTTGTTTTTTATTAAAAGTTGACCAAAATACGCTAATTTGTTGAGTTAATGGTTTCGTTTTACACGATGCTATAGTATCGTGTTTGGTATCGCCGGATTGCTCTTTATTTGCTCTATAAGGATTTTCCGGTGTCACTCAGTTCTAAAAATAAGCATTGACCTAAAAAAGGCCTTCTATCACGCATCCCGAGCATGCACAACTATGTACTACTTCTCTCTGATTGGACAATCTGTTGTTAGAAGCTAAACCACGTCTTTTTATTGGCCGGCGTCGGCCATACTGCTGCGCGTCTATGCTACCTCGACCCAGAAAACACTGCGCGTACGTCCACAGTGATAGCGTCTCTCTGTGTGTTTACGTTTTTCACAGATCATTTTTAACATTAAACTTTTTATAATAGAATAGAATCTCGGAAAAAAAAAGAATTGCGCACCAAGTGGAAAGTTTCCCTTTCAAACCTGACGGTCTATGAAGCAAGTGAAGTAGAGCTCACATGTTTCTGTGACCTCGGCATATGAAGAGATAGTGTGGTCAGCAATGCCCAGCCGCCTTTACTTTCCCTAACAGGAGTTAGGTACCCATCAGAGTTGGGTGGACTCAGGGACGGTCTACTTACTTAAACCCGGACTCGAACTTGAGACTTAGCAATGTAAACAGAAAGTGTTATTTATTAACTTGAGACTTACGGGTTAGCATATATGGAAACTAACATGGATTTACATTTTTTTTCTTTAGACAGTCATCTGGTATGTCTGTCTCTTGATCTGACGGTCCTTTGATCCATGTCGCATTTCATATAGAATGCTATGCAAACAAAAGCCGAACAATACGTTACTCACAATGAAACCGCACCCAGAATAATGAAAACGCGATCACAACTTAGTCTAGATAGAACATTGGCCAGGACATCCCGGCCAGTGCGCGCATTGGCCGGCCAATGTACGAAATACGATCTTAGTGCTAAGTTCTTCGGGATTTGGCCAAGAGAGCCGGCCAATCCGCGCTTTGGCCGCACTTCGGGCTTTGACCGTAACATATAGATAGATAGAATTAGAAATTGTTTCCCTGTGTAAGTACGTATTTTAAAGTTCTTCACGTAGGCCAATTGTAGATAAGCTGATATTGACAAACAAATAAATATACAAACTGTTAAATTATAGGAAGTTATAGGAAATTTTAGTACATTATATATATAGCACATCTCTTTTACGAGCCCATGAAGTTTTTGGTGCTTTGGAAAATATTACAGAAGAGGGTATAATTTTCAATGCCATCCGGTCACATACAAATACACACGGCCAAATTCGGATACATTACTTTAAATAAGAAACACATGTTTTACAAACAAGTAAAATTGCTCAAATGCAAACTATCATTAAACATTGCAAACACATGCTTTGTTACATGGAGTAGTGTTGTATAATTCCATAGAATTGAAGGTATAATGAACGTGGTCTAATTATTTAATTTCCGTTGACATCCGTTCGACTATTGTTATTTCTTTTTTACTTTCTTTTAAACTCTCTCAGTAATTGTTTAATAAAGTAAAATGTTGAACAATTGTATACATTTGATATTCAACCACATTTTCTTAACATTTATCCATGAACTTATGCATGTTTAATTTTTTTTTCTCCAGCGATCGTTCTCTTTTGACTAAACCGAGAAGCTCATGATACGTTTTTCTAAATTTTGGATTCACAGTAACATAAATAATACAATTGCTAGATGCGTTGAGCTGTTCAATTATCTCTAAAAGGTATGTTACTAGTGATAGGGCTCTAGCGCCAAACGGAAATTGGCGTACGATGGTCAAGTAAATGTCCAGAGTGTTGACCGGCACAATGACCAGAACCATCAAGCTTAAACAGATGAGTAAGGTCATTTTCACTGATCTTAAATCTCTTAATCTTTTCGACGAATTAGTGCGGATTAGCTTTGTAAACTTTTTTGATGAAGTTAATAATTTTAAAATAATTAATAACGAAGATATCGTTATTATTACAACAGGGAAAATGCAGATTACGAACAGCATGAAATAATTACGGTAAATATTTACAAGATGTTCATTTTTTGCGTGGTAATCTGTATACAATATAACGCCAACTGTTCTGTTTGTGTTGTCAATCGTTGTCTCCCCGTACTGTACAGAAGCGACAAATGGTGCACTAAGAATCGACATAAAAACAAACACAAACACAACCAGGGAACTCATACGAGACGGGGAGATAATTCTGGAGACGTGAAATGGAAACCACACTGCCAACATCCGTTCTAAGGCGATGATGGTCACAAGTTCGACACTAATCAACATAGAGTTTTGGTTCCAGAAGTAGACATACACGTACATATATGCGTAGTATGTGTACGCAGTGTATACATCAAACTTAAACAAAAAAGAAGAAACTTGAAACAAGGACTGGGTGACTGAATAGAATAAATCAGACACCGCCAGCCCTGTAAGTACAATGTCAGTCGGGTTCTTGAACCCGTTTTTAATCATGATGATAATCGTTAGAGAATTTCCCAGAATTCCAAAAAAAAAACACATGATGTGGATTAGGAAACAGTTGATGGCAACGTCAAAGATGAAGTGAACTTCCTCAGAAATATCAGGAACTTGAAAATTGAGTTCTTTGGTTACAGAGTTAGATAAACTTTGATTTATCTCTTCCATGGTACCCAAATAAAAATTAAGTCTAAACTTTTTACAGGGAAAAAACAATTTCAATAATGTACCTGCGATCTTTTTTCTTAAATAACCAAATACCTTTTACCTATATAGTAAATAAACAGAAAAAATAGCATAATAGTATGTAAGGTAAAAAATAATGAATGAGAAGTAGGCTTCTTTCTACACACAATTTTCTCAATAAATATAACTTTGTAAAACTATTATCAGTTGTGTTTCAAAGAAACCATGTGGAGAAAAAATTGTCTTAAATTTTAACAAACATCATATTTAGCTTCAAATACTGATTTAAATATAACTTAGGATAAAGTATTGGAAAGTTATATTTTTAAGCACTATAGCTTTATGATAATTGGTGTAAAAAAAAGGACCAACTATTGATACCATGACTAAATTATGTACATTTTACTATAAAAAATTAAATAAAGGAGTTTTTGTTATTATACCGTCGAGATCGATCTACTTTTAATGCGCGTCTAAAATTATCTAATCATGCGTCGTGAAATGCTGTAAAGGTTTAACTCATACACCTGCCCTGCCATCATACGAAAAGCTTTATCATTCAGCCTGCAAGAACGCTCCTCTTAAATTAAAGTCTCAGATTGATGCTATAGTTTACAACAAAAATTGTCAGCACCGACATAGATCATGTATAGATCATTGTTTCAAATACCAGCTAACAACGTATTTAGTGTAAACGTGCAATTACAGCGTCTGCAAAAATAACATCATCATTGTCGATAAAGTGATATGATATTGGCAGTATATATATATATATATATATATATATATATATATATATATATATGTATATACATATATATATATATATGTTTGTTTATCTATATAGTAAAGAGCATATTTTCACTTAATTCAATTAACTCATGTTGTATTTTTTCAGATAGAAGTTCATCGTAGGTTCATGGTTATGTACATATGTTTTCACTCTACTAACAAAGTTCAACATTTCCACTAGAAGTACTTCTTCTATAAAACAGACAACAATGATAGCCTGTTAACACAAGTTTAGCCTGCAGTTAGGTAGCCTAGATGTATTCTATATTTCACAATTTTTCTAATTATGTATCTCATTTTTAGAGGTATATCCCATTTGTTACAATACATTTTAATACTTTCCATGTTAATTAAATACAGCCAAAATAAAATAACTTTTCTTGTAAAATAGTAAGAATTAAATTTATTGTATTTTGCGAGTGCAGTCAAATAAAAATCTCTTTTAAAAGAACAGTTTTACTCTAAACTTTTATTTAAAATTAATAACTTACTGCAAATAATTTACCATGGCGATAAAAAATATTCTAAACCGCCTGATATACGTCAAGGTCTATAATTATCCATTCAGGCTTTAATCTTGGTTTGAAAAAAAAACTAAAACATTTTTTTAAATTTTCTTAACGAAAAAATGTATAATTTTTAGAAACGTTCTATAGAAACGTTCTAAAAATCGCCTTTAAATTCGAAAACATGTGATGTTTAAATTATTTAACAAACAACATGAAAACACTTTTATTTTACGCTAATTCAAACATATATTAATTACTGCACATGTCCACGTGAATGTTTAATCGCAACACGATTATATTAAAGGACTGTAATTTACAATTTCGTACAGCTTATGTTGTTAGTTTCTTCTTCATTACTATGTTCATTTTTCAGCAAGATAAAACTATTTTAATATACACTAAAAATACAATATGCAGTCACATCTAGAAATAATCAGTAAGATTCAATGGCATTTTTCCCGTAGACTACACATCTGTAAGTCATGAATTTAGTTTCGTAAATTGTGTATGAATGTATAGGTCATTAGAATCCTACACGTAATTCAGAGGTAAACAATCTTTAGGATTTTCTTTTTAGGAATGCACCCCCCCCCCCGAAATGGAATTTATATAGAAAATATATACTTTTAACAGTGTCCGCCCCCACCCAGGAAATTTTAGGAATGCCCCCCCCCCCCTGAAATGGAATTCATATAGAAAATATATACTTTTAACACTGTCCGCCCCCACCCAGGAAATTTTAGTCCGTCCGCAAAAAATTTCAAGTGTCCCCCCTAACCCCCCCCCCCCCCCCCGGAGAAAAAGTCCGGAAGAAACATTGCTCCATACATCCTACATCATTACGCTCGGAATAATTACCCCTGTCAATTAACTACCAATGATTGTCCCCATAATTACCCCCCCCCCCACCCACACCTAACTTACGCTAAACAAATCAATATATCTATAAACTACCAATATCGTCAACAGAGGGTTATATTCTATTGCATTTTTGCGGCGGTATAGTACAGGCGGTAAAAGTTAGGGTTAATTATTTTGGGATAATATAGGGGGGGGGGGGGAGTGGACGGGGCGTATGGGGTGAGAATAAAAGTATAAAACTAGACGTGAAAAATAGATAACGCCCTCCTCCCCTTCTTTATTCACCACCACTTCTCATATATACACCACCACTTCTCATATATACACCACCACTTCTCATATATACACCACCACTTCTCATGTATACACCACCACTTCTCATACATACACGACCACTTCTCATACATACACCACCACTTCTCATACATACACCACCACTTCTCATACATACACCACCACTTCTCATACATAGACCACCACTTCTCATACACGCACCACCACTTCTCGTACATACACAAACCACTTATCATATATACACCACCACTTCTCATGTATACACCACCACTTCTCATATATACACCACCACTTCTCATACATACACCACCACTTCTCATATATACACCACCACTTCTCATATATACACCACCACTTCTCATATATACACCACCACTTCTCATACATACACCACCACTTCTCATACATACATCACCACTTCTCATACATACACCACCACTTCTTATATATACACCACCACTTCTCATATATACACCACCACTTCTTATATATACACCACCACTTCTCATACATACACCAGCACTTCTCATATATACACCACCACTTGTCGTACATACACCACCACTTCTCATACATACAACACCACTTCTCATATATACACCACCACTTCTCATACATACACCACCACTTCTCATACACACACCACCACTTGTCGTACATACACCACCGCTTCTCATACATACAACACCACTTCTCATATAATTATACACAACCACTTCTCATACATACACCACCACTTCTCATATATACGCCACCACTTCTCATATTTTACGTTTGCCTATAGTAAAAAAGTTCAAGGTTCAAGTAATTTGTTAACATTGTTTGCTTACCTAAAATAAAACTGTTCTATTTAATTGAGAACGAAAACGTCTGTTTAGTTTTTTTTGTTTTGTTTTTATTCTTGGCACATTTTAGTTGTATTTATTATGTGTGTTCTCTTTTCTATCTATATAAAAAAAAAACAGCTCTCACTTGAGTTAAAAAGGAAACAGACCCTTTATCAAAGCGAGCCCTTCAATGACCACAGTAACCGTTTCTTTTGACGTAACAGCTTCTGACCCCCAGTAAACAATACTGTTGACTACCTGATTAGTCACTAATTCATATACATGTGTATTTAGGTGTTGTCTCAATGACTAACCCTCTCGACCGACATCCACCAACCTCAATTTGTCAAAGGCAAAAAAAAAGCAAAATATATACAAAAAAATTATAATTTCACTTAATTAAATGATTAATTAGAGTGAATTAAATAGTCTTTTAAGAGCAAAGTTGACAAATACCGACACGGGTAGAGAGGGGGGGGGGGGGGTGTGACACCATGACGTAAACCTGGTAATGATAAGGAAAACATGCAACATTCAGCTGAATTTATAATCGAATATAGGTACACATCGTTAGTATTATCTGAGCACAGTTTAATGCAATCACCGTGGGGTTGACGAATGGGGGGGGGGGGGGGAGGGGAGAGTTACATCAACTCAACGTTGCAATACATATGCCTGAGGAAAAGGGTTTGGTTGAGAATCGTAATAAGCTATATGTTGATCCACGTATGGAGGGGGGGGGGGAGTTAAATAAATCCAACAGAATTTTTTTTTAATACATATGCACATGCGTATACACATACTTACAAGTGTATATAGAATATATATATATATATATATATATATATATATATATATATATATATATATATATATATATATATATATATATATATATATATATATATCGATATATCGATATATCGATATATTTTTTTCATCAAGTGGCGCACCGGGTGACACCCGACCTCGCTACGCCACTGATTATGAGTATAATGCGCCGGATTTTCAAAGCAGTGTGCTCTGAAAAAATATATCGATATATCGATATATCGATATATCGATATATATATAGGCCTATATATATATTTATATATATATATATATGTATATATATATATATATATATATATATATATATATATATATATATATCGATATATCGATATATTTTTTTTCATCAAGTGGCGCACCGGGTGACACCCGACCTCGCTACGCCACTGATTATGAGTATAATGCGCCGGATTTTCAAAGCAGTGTGCTCTGATTTCCAATGTGCAATCGTATTATGGTGTGTTTTTTTAACCATGCCCATGATTATGACCAACATTGTGTAATGTATAATGAAAAATTAATTTAATAGCGCACAATGGGAAGCTATTTAAGGGTTATTGAAACTAATTTGTATAAAAAGTTCTGAAAAATAGGTTGAAACATTGGCATTACAAGTTCTCGAAGCTTTGTCATGTGCACAACCATGGTTGTTTTTAATTAAATGCAACATATCTACTCACTAAGATATATAATATTTAAAAAAAAAACCCACACGACGATAAACACTAACACCAACTCCACCACTACACCAAAATATCAACATCGGCCCCCCCCCCCCCAATATAGCAAAACCACTACAGCAATATATTATACACCACCACCACAACTTCAAGCACAGCCACCCCCACACTGCAACATTTAACACCACCACTTTTAGATTACAAAATCACCCAGCAATTGTACACTACTACAATTTAAACAGAACTATCTTATACCATTACACCACAACCTTCAACACCACAATTACATTACACACTTCAACACCACCACCAATACACTACAATCTTCAACACCACCACCATAACACTGCAACCCTCAACACCTCCATCATTACCCCACAACCTTCAATAACACCACTATCACACCACAACCTTCAACAACACCACCATTACACTGCAAACTTCAACACCACCATTACACTACAACCTTCAACACCACCATTACACTACAACCTTCAACACCACCATTACACTACAACCTTCAACACCACCGTTACACTGCAAACTTCAACACCACCACCATTACACTACAACCTTCAACACCACCGCCATTACACTACAACCTTCAACACCACCACAATTACACTGCAAACTTCAACACCACCACCATTACACTACAACCTTCAACACCACCGCCATTACTCTACAACCTTCAACACCACCACAATTACACTACAACCTTTAACACCCCCATTACACTACAACCTTCAATACCACCATTACACTACAACCTTCAACACTACCATTACACTACAACCTTTAACACCACCATTACACTACAACCTTCAATACCACCATTACACTACAACCTTCAACACTACCATTACACTACAACCTTCAACACCACCATTACACTACAACCTTCAATACCACCATTACACTACAACCTTCAACACTACCATTACACTACAACCTTCAACACTACCATTACACTACAACCTTCTACACCACCATTACACTACAACCTTCAATACCACCATTACACTACAACCTTCAACACTACCATTACACTACAACCTTCAACACTACCATTACACTACAACCTTCAACACCACCATTACACTAAAACCTTCAACACCACCATTACACTGCAACCTTCTACACCACCATTACACTACAAGCTTCTACACCACCATTACACTATAACCCTCAATACCACCACCAATACACTACAACCTTCAACACCACCATTACACTACAACCTTCAACACCACCATTACACTACAACCTTCAACACCACCACCATTACACTGCAACCTTCAACACCACCACCAATACACTACAACTTTCAACACCACCATTACACTATAACCCTCAATTCCACCACCATTACACTACAACCTTTAACAATACAGCACTCTCAACTACAACCTAGAACACAAACACCCAAGTATCACCACCTTAAATACCACCATTATAGCACATCTCCAAACACCACCACCACCAACATTTCTAAACCACCAACCCCTACACCACATTTACACTTTTAATTCCACCAACTTCTATCAAGAAAACCTCATAAAACTTTCACAATAGATTCTTATCTAGATCTAGTGACAGATGCTGTTTTTCTTCGAGTCCTTCTTAAATGCGCATATTATAATTTCGATATTGCATTTCTATTAATTTTGCTCAAACAACTTTTGTCAAAAGAAGCAAAGACTGATTTGATCCTTGTTTTTGATGATATTTTATTGAAAATTAAAAAAAAAAAAAAAATCATAAACAGTTCTGTCTTCGTGTATCTCTTTTTATTATTAAAATACCATCTGGTTCCTTTCATGTCTCTGTTTAGTAGCAGAGTTTGGTGGTGAAGTAGTGAAGTCGGGCGAGGAGAGGTAGCTGTCGGGGTCCCCAGAATGAGAGTGTGGGTTTTCAATAGATGTTCACGTAGATGTAATCAGGGCCGATTTATGTTCATGGAGGCTAGGTAACTACACCAGGCGTGGAATGCATTAGAGAACTCATTGTTTTTTTTTTAATAAAAATTATGTAAGCGTTTAGAAGAAAACAAACATCACAATATTTGAAGCAGGTCGTCAGTTGAATAGTTAAATATCAACAAGTTATGTGAGATCAGTGTATAAAGTGACACTACCCTGGAACACCCTTCTCAGCACACATATGAATTTAAAAAAATGTGTATATAGAAACAATATTTTAACCATAGATCCAAAGCTCCGGAAGTTTCAAGAGCCCTTCGGAAAAAAAAAATTGTCTGAAAGAAGTTTGAGAGCGACCGACATACAAAACAACTAAATCGTCTTTAACACACAATAGGGTTTCTTGGATGTTCTTAGATAGGAATAACATGTAAAGGGGGGGGGGGGATTTCTGGAACTTTTTACATGCCCCTACAAAAGCCCACAATTTGGACCCTAATCATTATGTATTGTATACATAACCTTATTGTGGGATGATAGGTATATATCTACATGTAACTTTAAAATTATTTATCAATTTAATATAAATAAATGCAATGTCTACATCCTCTTTAAATGCATAACATAAAGGAACATTAAAACGCATTTAGTACAATTAATTGTACCACACAAACGGCTATTGAAACATAAGTATTATTAGTAAGTCACAAGTTCAATCAGTTAAAAACCTAAATATGTAGCTTAATATTGTCGACAAGGGATAATAAACCGGGAGTGATCTCCCCTAAACTTTCTCGAATATTCTTATATAAAATAACAGGGGATGGGAACTCGGGCTATAGACATGATTTTTAATCCATTTTAAATACTTAAAGCAGTGGTTCCCAACCTTTTTCGAGTGGCGACCCCCTTTTATAAAAAGAAAGTGACCCGCGACCCCCATAGAATTAAAAAGTCGAAATTAGTAAGGAAATTAATAAGCACTAAAATAATATTTTCTATTCGTTCATTTTCCCAGAAGCTTCAGATTAAGCTTATGTATGATACTCTCTCCCAGTGTTTCTTCTAGATTTTTTTTCTCCGGGGGGGGGGGGGGGGCACCTGAAATTTTTACATTTTTGGTGAAGGGGCGGACACAAATTTTCTTGGGAGGGGGACACTGTTAAAAGTATATATATTTCCAACATAAATTCCATTTTGTTCTGGGGGGGGGTAGACTTTCTTCTGGGAGGGGGTTGGAGTGAAGCATTGCAAAAACTCTGCTCCCTCCAACCATTCTTTGTCGTTAAAGTATATCAAAAGGTCTTATATCGTTTGCACTTACGAGAATAACTTGATTTTATCTTTCGATTCAAAAACACGATTTAATACACTTCGTTTGACTGCCAGTGTAGAAAAGAAAAACCTCGTGATCTTTATTAATGTCTTTGCGCAGTTCTTTATGGGCTCCGGAATTAGTATAATTTACGACTTTTACTAGCAATGGAGTCGGAAGAGTCTTGCTGGCGAGGACGTACCAGTGAAGAATGCAGTAGATTCCCCTTCGTTAGGGAGCTCAATCTTTTATTGTTTTCTGAAAGCCCGATTTTGATCTAAACATGGATGGCGCACCATCCGTACAACCCCACAGTCGTTTTAACCCATTTTAATCATCCAGTTTCAAAAAACGTATTTATTTTCTCCATGCTATTTTACCAAATAGCAACTCTTCTTTGCTATCATCTGAATGAATATATTTCACACAGACAAAGCACTGCGAACACGAGCTATCGTCTGTTAATTTATCAACTTGAAAAACAAACAATGGTGAAAGCTTGATTTAATTCAAAATGTGTTTTTTTACATTTACGGACATGTCTGCTATACGCCGCTGAATAGTATTATAAAACAGAGATATTTGTTGCATCTTTACTACACTGGAATCCCTAAGAATTATTTTCACCATCTTCAATATGCATGGTTTGGTGATTTTTCAAATATTTTTTTTTTGCTTGGCAATTTCTATCGCGACTTTATATGATGTTGTGTTTCCTTGGTGAAAACATCCTGTTCGATTAAGTCTCCGACGTTTGCCACTAGCTTCACGCCGACTAAAGTACTTCATATCGTTTTTTGGTGTGTTCCGAATGACTCGTCGCAAAATGAGGTTTTAGTTTTGAAGATTTCCTGACTGAGAACAACTTTGCTCAGTATGCATTGTTTCTTCTGTATTCCATTTCTAGTGATGTTATTAAAGCCAAATTTAAGATATTCTTCTAAATATTTAAGTTTTGTTTCTCATTGCTTAGGTTTAGTATACCAGTTGGCGACCCCCCAGAAAGCCCTTCGCGACCCCCTTGGGGGTCGCGACCCCCAGGTTGGGAACCCGTGACTTAAAGTTTTAAAAATAGAATAAAATCTCGTAGACAAATTAATTGCACACCAAGTGAACGCGAAATAAAAAAGCGCATAATAGTGCGCAATATTATTATTACTTTTAAAATTTACATTAGTTTTTTGAGAAATCGGAAGTAGCGTAAAGTACTACTTCCAGTCAACGGAAATTACTCAAAATTTAATAGAAGGTAGAGAATTAGATCTTTTACTTACGTATGAAATTTCATTTATCTATCTGAAATAGTACTCAAGTTATAGGCTTTTGAAAAATTCAAAGTAGGAAAAGTACCACTTCCGGTTATCGGAAATCGCTCAAAAGTTGATACGGATCTACGATTTTGATTAAATACTTATATATGAAATTTCATCAACCTAGATGTAACGGTACTCAAGTTATCGTGTTTACACACGGACACACACACACACACACACACACACACAGACACACAGACATACGGACAAGATTGCAAAAATATGTTTTTCCGTATCAGTGAGATGCAAAACGTCGAGATTTGCAAAAATCTCGATTTTTTTTTTTGCACGATTACAAGACTTTCTCTATACTTCGTATATACGAGAAAGTAAAAAAGGAAACAAAAGGCACAAAACAATGTAGAACATAGTAAAGATTGACTAAAATTGTATAGGTATGAACACAACGCACCATTCGCTCAGCCACTATATGTCTAGTAGAGTCTATATGTTTCCATTGGTAACAATTTTTTTCACAGGTTTACAAAGTCCTGTTAGAATTTTTTTTTTTAATATATAAAAAGTGAAAAATTAACCATCTCACTTATCTTTGACGATGAGTTGATTACATGATAAAGTTTACTTTTTTTTCTCATATATTGAAAACATACACGTTATGTCCCATGTTTCTTTCAGTCATTTTATTTTTGGGGTAAATGGGGGGGGGATACTTGAATCATTGGGATGGGTGGGGGGTTGAATTATTACAGTATATATTTTTCATAATAAATTATTGGCTTATAGTTTTTTCTTCGTGTGTTTGTTGAGGGGAGGGGGTTAAATAATTGACGATTCCTAATGATTTGCGTGACGATATATAATTAAGTAGAATCTTCGCTACTGTTTTCAATTCTAGGTAACAGAATGGGAAAATATTACTGCATTTTACTCTTAGACCACATTTTCACCACTTCTGCACCGTCACAATGTTATATGTATAGATGAAAAAAATTACAAAGTACAGATAACCACTGTATATTTGATATGAGATAGCTAGGGGTGCACTGGCCCGCCGGTCTTCAGTGGAAATTTCCGGTAGGTCCCAATGAATAGGTCACGTTGGATTTACAGGAAAATATTCGGTGGGCCCACGGAAAAATGTGGGTTGGCTCACGGGAAAAATGTGGGTTGGCTCCCGGGGAAAATGTGGATTGGTTCACGGGAAAAATGTGGATTGGTTCACGGGAAAAATGTGGGTTGGCTCACGGGAAAAATGTGGGTTGGCTCAAGGGAAAAATGTGGGTTGGCTCACGGGAAAAATGTGGGTTGGCTCACGGGAAAAATGTGGGTTGGCTCACGGGAAAAATGTGGGTTGGCTCACGGGAAAATGTGGGTTGGCTCACTGGAAAAAGTATTGCTGGGCCACAAGGAAGAAAAATCTGCGTACTATAAACATTTTATTTTAATCTAGAATTTGGGATCCCTATGAAAATTCCCTGGTCACCTGTGGAGATTCTTAAGTACAATAACATGTACTTTCACCAGAGGGGTACTATAACATGTTATAGATTAAAATTTATATATATATATATATATATATATATATATATCGGCCTATATATGTATATATTTAGATCCTGCTTTATTAATTTAAAAAAAAAAAGACACATTGTTCAATTGTTTTTCATTTTTTTAAAACCAGGGTCTTAACTTAACAATCACTACTTTCCGAAACTTCTAGAATGGTGGGGAAATTCCGACTTCGCCCCTGCCCCTACTTGCCCCAACCTTACTTTCCCCATCTCTAGCGCCCACCCACAAAGACAACCCCGCCCCATCAATAAAAATTTTAATTAACTTATTTCACTAACGGCCCGGATCTGATACCATTGTCCACTGAACTAATTAGAAAATTTCTTATTGAACCTCCTGTAGATAAAGAAAAGAAAGACGTCAGCGGCTGACGCTTTCACGCCTCTGGGTCGCGCCAGCTGGGAATAATTTCACCCGGGGGTCGGGCTAGCCTCAGCCGTTAGCGAATGGAAAAACGCGTTCGTCTTTTGTCCCGCCCATTGACGTCATATAGAGGCGTGTCTTGAACATATTTGAGACTTGCGATTGGTCAGTTGGATGAAAGTTGATGCTTGATTTATCATGCGAAGTTAGTTTTGGAGAAATTAATGTATAAAAAGACTAACAAATCGTAAATTTTATCATTTTCTGTTCTTAACCAAAGGCGCTGTGCTTGTGATGTGAGAGAAATAATGTTCAAATTTAATTGTGTTGAGACTCTGTCAAAATTTCTGATATTTTGGACTTAGAAATTTTTCTGGTTTTTTCGTACTTTTCGTTCTAGGACTTAGAAATTTAGTCTTGATATTTTTTTCATATTTCGACAATGAGTTATAGAAATTGTAGTTTAATTTATATTAATCCTACTTTTTTTAAATGCGTAAACGTTTAGTTTAATTTTTTTTTTTTTACAGATTGATAAAGTTGATTTACGTACTTTTTATAATTTAAAGTTTTATTTATAGCTTAGAGGGCCTATTATAAAATTTGGGTAAAATAAAGTTAGTGTAAGCCTACGTGTTTTTAAAAATCTTAAGAAAAAAAAATCGAAGTAAATATTTCTCTGCGTTGGATAAAGTTAGTCTTCGTGTTATAATTAATTAAAAAATATTATGTCCGGCAAATTTACTTTAAGACGTTACTATTTAAAAATTTAGGATATTACAACGCATCATATTTTTTAAATGCAATCAAATTATTTTAAACTGAAAAATAAAATTATCGCTAGATATATTGAAATCATAGAACCCATGGTTAGATATTACGTTTATTTTCGGAAAATTCGCGAATGTGGGACAATCGTAAAATTTCTGAGTGTTGTTTGACAAGTTATAACCTAAGAAATGTTCAAGATATTTCTTAAAATTCTGAAAGTTTGGATTTTTCTATTATTCGTGGAGCATCGAGAATTTTCGGTTTCAGGCGATGGAAACATCGAGAATGTTCGGTTTCATGCGGCGGCTTACTGTAAGTACATTTTTTTAACCATTCATTATACTGGATTCGCTGTCGTAGCCACAGAACAAGGGGGACAATATATAACAGAACAATTTTTCATCGCAGGGATATTTTATGTTTAGAAAACTGACCCTTTACATTGTATCCCCCACCGGACCCATATTGTTCAATGAAATTTACAGCTTACCATTGTGTCTTGTTGTTTCATTTTGTTTTTTTCTTCCCCTCAAACGCTGGAAATATATATGTCAATGGAACCAGTATTTTTTCAGGCGATTGCCCCACCCCCTGATTTTCGCCAACACCACCCCCCACCCCGATAAATTAGAAGTAATATATATTGTATACAGAACATACCAGGAAAAAAATATTTTTAGAATTTGGTTAACAGTTAGAATATGCCTTACATTTTTAAAATAATTCCTAGTATTGTACGAGCATATTTGAGCAACAAAAGCTCATATTCATAGAAAAGTAGCATAATTTCTTAACCTATCGTGTATATAAGTTAGTTCACCAATTTAATTTTTTTTAAACCGACAATCTTACTTCACAATGTATGTACATCTGCTACTTTTGTGTAGATTTTCATATCTCTGTGAATAAGTATTTATTTTACTTAAATAAACTTTTTACTTCTACAGTCAGTTATTGATTATCACAAGTAACATTAAAAATGTCACTTATTCAACTGTAACAACCACGTATTCTATTTGACAAGTCTCTTAAACAACTCGACATGCTCCTAATACAACTCGACAGTTAACACATTGAACTTCCCCAACCTTCATTTAAACTTGAACAATTACTTAAATTTGACCTATCACTTATTCAACTTTCAGTCACTTAAGTTTCATTTTACTTATCTCAAATTCACCTTTTCCGATCAAATATTTAAATATTTCGCTTCACCCCCCACCCCCATTTCCCCTGAATTAAATAGAAAACATAAATAATTTATATAAAAAAGATATACCTAAGCTTAATTTAACTAGTGCCCCCCTTCCCCCATCCCCTCGGAATTTTAAGTGCGCTATTTTACTCGGAAAAGATGTTTGAATAAAACGCTTTCGGTCACTTATTTTACTTGACCAGTCGCCTATTCAGTGGTCAATAGCTGAACATGTCAAGATCCACGATTCACTATGTCCAGTCCAGCAGCCAACTTGACCAGTCACGTGACCAGCTCCTAGTAGATACACTGGGTCTTTTTGTTTCAGCTGTAAACCGACTTTGCTGAAAGAGAAGCTCCGTGTATTTACTGCGGAGGTCAAACACGACATCCTGCAACTTGTGCCAAACACGACAACCTGCACTTGTACCGAGACAAGAGCACCTGGAACTTGTTCCGTCTCAAACATGCACCTTGTTCTATCTTGATTTAAGAACATACTGCTAGTAACATCACTTTATAGAAACTGTAACTTGTTCAATCCAGATTTTAGGCCCTGCAACTTGTTCTACCCCGACTTTAGAACCTACAACTTATCCCATCCCGACATTATGGTCATACAACTTGTCCCATCCCGACCTGCAACTTATTCCATCCCGACATTAGGACATGAAACTTGTCCCATCCCGACATTAGGACATACAACTTGTCCCATCCCGACATTAGGACATGAAACTTGTCCTATCCCGACATTAGGACAAGCAACTTATCCCATCCCGACATTAGGACATACAACTTGTCCCATCCCGACATTAGGACATACAACTTGTCCCATCCCGACATTAGAACCTGCAACTTGTTTTATTTCGACATTAGAACATGCAACTTGTTTTATTTCGACATTAAAACCTGCAACTTAATCCATCCTAAGATTAGGACCTACAAATAGTCTTGGAGTCACCCCCCCCCCCTGCCCCCGCCTCGCGACGCCTCCACCTCTGTGCTAGTGTTTGTAGCTAATGCGATATCTAATATTACCTTTTTTCACTGTACCACTTCCAGAATTGCAAAGTTGCACTACAGTAGGAGAAATAGTTAAATGTACTTAATTTTCTAATTATAAATCGAGTTAATTTAATTTTGGAGAGAAAAAAAATCTTTAAAAAAAGCAACGTTGTGATACCATTCTCTGTATTCAGTCCTGAATTTTAGTTATGGGCAGCTGTAGGATTCTATGACAGCCAGTCATAATTTAAACTGAAGGATATTTTCCTCGAAACTTGCATAGGCTTCGTGTTCTAACTGTGAGACAACAAGCTAAAACTGAAAGTCCGTGCAAATTTAGGGGAAATCATCGTCTATGGTGAAGGCTGGTCGCAGTGGCTAACAACCATGTAACGACGGTGGATAAAGTCCACGGGACCCATAGGTCCCAGGGCCCCAGAGCTGTTTAAGTAAATACATCGAGCCCTTATAACAACAACAATAGTTTCAAAACAGTATTAAAAAGAGTGTCATTCGTTTCCCCTACTTATGATATCTGCCGCTTCCCCAACGGAAAAAAACTTCGTATGTTTCGGGGGTAAGCCCCCCTCCTAGTGTTTTAGTGTTAACGGGCCCCCGGCTAATCAGTTAAGCCCCTGGTTGGTCGCCGTGTGCATCACTATTATTACGTCATCAGTTAGCCTCGTATCTTACTGTGCCGACTCTACGTGTACATAGCCTAATGCCCTATTCGGTGCTAGAAATCAAGAAAAAAAAAAGTTGCCCCGTTCCTCTGCAGGGTGTTATGGGGGTTATGTCTTGCCTGTATCTAAATATAATCTACAATAGACCCCCACACTATGCATTAATTATCACTCCCCCCCCCCCCCGATTGTTTTTTTTTTTTGGAAAATATTTAGACTTTAAAGATTAAGTTTCTATCAATTTTTTTTCCGCCTCAGACTTGCAATTTACAGCGTCAGTTTGCCTTGCATATTCGCTTTAGTATTACAGTTTTCATCATCGGCTTGTGAGGACTGATTCAGATTTACAATAGTAATACTTCTTTGTTACGTGTAGCCTACTTTCATTCATTTAAGATGGTTTACTTATACATGGATCTAATACAAAACCTCTAATTACATTTTTTTTAAAACCTGAAAATGCAAATGTGTAGTTAAATGATGATTCAAGGGATTTTTTTTTTCTCCATTGGCGTGGTAGGCTGAGGGGGTATAAGCTTTTAGGAGAGCTGAAATAAATCTAGGAGTACAGAAAATTAAGATTATAAAGGAAAATTCCTTTCAAAAACCATACGTTGCGTACTTAGAACACTCGATAAGTTACAATAGTAAAAATAACAGTTTAATGTATATATATAAAATATAGTTTCCACACAATATCAAAATGCAAATTATATATTTATAATGATTTCAATATAGCTATTGTTAGGAGTTTATTTGATACAAAATTAGCAAGGTAGATATTTTTTTTCAGTTTAAAATAACCAGTATTTTTTTTATTATATGCACAATATTTAAATAGCCTATATGTTGACAACATAGTAGATTATTGTTTGTATTTTCCCTTATTTCGTTTCTAGTTGTAAAATGGGAGGTAATTAGTGAATACTATTTATTGATTACACCTAATGTATTTTTTTACAAATAATTAACTAAGATAACTGCAATATTATTCACAAGATAAAGTCTAAATGAAAAAAAAAAACTAGCGTAATTATTCATCAGTTATTTTTATTGACGGTTATTAAAACATTCACTGTTAAAACATTCACCCCTACCCACTACATGTAGTGCTTAAATTGTAAAATGCATAATATGAATTGGGGTAAAGGGTTGTTTTACAAATGTGATATATTTATTTGTGAAAAAAAATTGGTGGTTTGGTTTCGGAATTAAAAAAAACGTATTTTGTTTTTAATGATTTTAGAATTTAAAAAGTAACAATTTATTTTGCATTAGCTTGTTCTAAAAGAAATATTTGAAAAAAAAAATGTTTCTATTTCAAATTGCTAAATAGTGGTATTGTCTTTTTTTGGTGGGGGGGGATGAATGGGGGAGGGGGTGAAGAAGCTGAGTGATGTTTTTTATATCGCTATCGAAGTAATTGTGGTATGGGTGTTGGTAACAGTTTCAACTATCCACATTTTCAATTATTTTACATTTGCGACGCACCCCAAAAGACGAGTGATTACATATGATTCAAAAATAGAATAACCTGCTTATATTTAGACCAACTTTGAAAACAAAGTAATAATTAGTTTTAGAGAACTTGAAATACTTTTGATTAAAATGAAACTTCATTTAAGCAAACATCTTAAAATAACTGATGGCAATTACATTGTTTGGTGACAATATGTAAAATTGCACGAGATCGATCCGGCAATGTGGGCAATGTGAGCAATATAATGAGTATAGAGTTACTAACAAAACATGGATTTATGAAATATAAAGTGGTGCAAGTAAACGATGTATATATTTAATTAGAAACGTGTGTGTAGAGATATATAGACATACGCTTATTTATGGACACTTGCTATCGACGCATTTGCGACAGTTGGGTATTTTTAGCGATCGAGCTATATTATTAGATTTGATTATAGATTCATTTTGCAATAGGTCTTCCTCTGCCCACACACCAGTTGACGTATACGTTGTGTTGAAATGTCTAGAGAACACTACACTGAGATCAAGTCTGTCTAATGCACAAGGGAACGAAGTGTTTGCCTAAGTCGGGTGGACCTAGTTGTGTGGAGATCTCTAGGGCGTCAGATTTAAGCAGACACTTTGCTTTCTCATAACTTCAGAACTATACAGACGTTTTGAGTTTACTTCAGATCTTCGGAGAATGTTTGTGTTTACATAACTTCTTATCTACGCAGAGTTTTTGAGTTTACATAATTTCAGATCTACGCAGACGTTTTGATTTTCAAAAATTACTATCTACGCATATTTTTTTTCATTGCGTAATACTTAATCAGATATCCTGTTTTCTTATCCATTGTTTGTTGCATTGTATGACAGATCTTTTACTCGCTACGTTTAGTATATACTGAAAGACAAGCTAAAACAGGTATTAGCTAGTTATACTTCTCATAAATTGTACTAGTTATTGAAGTATTTCTACACTTTAAATTTCAAATAATTCCAGCGGTTTTTTTTTGTATTGTTTTTTTTTTTTTTTTTTTTGGTTTATATATTCGATATTCTCTGAGTCAATTGTAGTGACGGTGTGCTTTCTGAAAATAATCGTTTTATCATTTTAACTCTATTTAATAGTTGAATCTGCTATTTTAAGCGATCAGGTGTGCAGTGTTTCTTCCAGACTTTTTTCTCCGGGGGGGGGGGGGCACTTGAAATTTTCGGGGGGGGGGGGGGGGGGCGGTAGACTTTCTTCGGGGGGGGGGGCGGACACTGTTAAAAGTATATATTTTCTATATAAATTATATAAATTTCATTTCGTTCGGGGGGGGGGGGGGCGGTAAAAAAGAGATGCCTGGAAGAAACTCTGCAGGTGTGCTCGAATGGTAGAGCGTTAGGTTATAAACCAGAATGTCTCGAGTTCGGATATCACTCCGGTTTCATGACTGCAGGACGTCCCAGGGTCCATCCAGCTCTTATGGGAAATGACTTAAGTTGGGGAAAGTAAAGGAGGCGGCTGGGCATAGTGCTGATCACACCCTCCCATTATATGCCGAGGCTAATAAACATAAATTACTTCATTTGTCTCTACGGATCGTTATGTCTGATAGGAAATCTGTTTTAAATGTGCTTCTGAGGGTGTTGGTATTTATATACCTGTGATTGAACTTTTCCCACGGCATTAGTTAGCCATACCTTTAACAGACATTTACCTATAATGACCCCAGCCCAGTCAAGACCAAAGTTTCATGTAGTTTTGACTTTTAGCTCAGTTGGCATCCGTCTAGGTAAGACTACACTAGATGATGATGACTTAAGCTAAAACGTAAAAACTACATTCTGCCACTCCGTACTCTCAAAGTTGACTCATTTTACGTCAAGATTACAACGTCACATATCTACACATAACCCAAGTTTGTCTAAACTGTTACTATCTTCTAACTTGTTTTTACGCACCCCTGACTAACCAGTACACCTACATATTGATGTTTGTGTTATTATATAATTTTTATTTTTATTTTGACGAACCTACATCCTCATTGTACTTTTCTTACATTCATGTTATTTAACAACAAAGTAAAAGTACGGGCGATGAAATGTTATTTGGAGCCAGAGCACTATAACGAGAATAACTACCAACCCCCACTACAATGAGGATAACTACCAACCTCGACTACCATGACAACCCTCTAAGTGTGTGCATTGACTATTACAGCCCAAGCTGTGAATGGACTAGCTTGGACGGGTAGCAATGCAACATCTTGGATGGGTAGAAATACATCTTGGATGGGTAGAAATACATCTTGGATGGGTAGAAATACAACACGGATGGGTAGAAATACAACATCGTCGATGGGTAGAAATACATCTTGGATGGGTAGAAATACAACATATTCGATGGAGTAAAAAGCGATACATATCAAACTGTTGCTAGACGCATTAGATTCTTTGAAAAACGTCTAATCTTCCAATCGTTTCTAATGTGATTGTCTGCAACATTTGGTAATCTTCAGGTCTGCATTAGGGTTCTAGTAAAATACGCACATGTACACGAAGTATAAGATTGCCATCTTCATGTAATCAAATGTTTGAGATTATCCATGTTTGAGAGGATCCATGTTTGTTATGACCCATGTTTGATACGAGCCATGTTTGAGATGATCCAGGTTTGATGTGACCCATGTTTGTTATGACCCATGTTTGATATGAGCCATGTTTGAGATGACCCATGTTTGATGTGACCCATGTTTGAGATGATCCAGGTTTGATGTGACCCATGTTTGTTATGACCCATGTTTGATATGAGCCATGTTTGAGATGACCCATGTTTGATGTGACCCATGTTTGAGATGATCCAGGTTTGATGTGACCCATGTTTGAGATGACCCATGTTTGATGGGACCCATGTTTCATGTGACCCATGTTTGAGATGATCCATGTTTGATGTGATCCATGTTTGAGATGACCCATGTTTGATGTGACCCATGTTTGAGATGACCCATGTTTGATGTGACCCATGTTTGAGAAGATCCAAGTTTGAGATGACCCATGTTTGAAATGACCCATGTTTGATATGACCCATGTTTGATATGACCCATGTTTGAAATGACCCATGTTTGATATGACCCATGTTTGATATGACCCATGTTTGAGATTACCCGTGTTTAAGATGACCCATGTTTGAGAAGAACCATGTTTGAGATGGCCCATGTTTGATATGACCCATGTTTGATATGACCCATGTTTGAGATTACCCGTGTTTAAGATGACCCATGTTTGAGAAGAACCATGTTTGAGATGGCCCATGTTTGAAATGACCCTTGTTTGATATGACCCATGTTTGAAATTACCCATGTTTGAGATGACCCATGCTTGAGATAACCCGTGTTTGAGATTATCGGTATTGGAGATGATCCACATTTAAAATGACCCATGGTTGTGATGACGCTTGTTTGAAGCGATCCGTGTTTAAAATGACCCATGTTTGAAATGGCCCATGTTTGAGATGACCTATGGTTTAAGATGACCCATTTCGGAGATTATGTGTTTTGTAGATGATCCATATTTGAAATGACACATTATTGTGATGACCAATGTTAACGTAAACCGTATAAATAACCCATGTATGAGATTACCCATGTCTGGGATGACCCATATATGAGATTACACATGTTTTAGATGACCTATGTTCAAAATCTGCACACATTGATTCAGTCTTCGAAATGCACCTTTCTGAATGCGTTCATTGACTTTCATAAACCAAACTGTGAATAGATCAGCTTGGATGTGAAACAATGGAACGTTTTAGAAAGTAATTCATCAGGGGATACATCCATTTGAAAATTGCAAATATTTGCAATAGTCAACAACAACAGCAGTGATACGTCCCTACAACTAACAAAAAAAAAGCTACAAGATAAACTCAAAAAATTAACATTTCCCTTTAAAGCTTGTTTAAAAAATATGTGTAAACAAATGTAAAATACAATTCTTAATTAATTATCTCTACCATTCAGATGAACATAGAATTGTGTAAATGAATGTAAATAAGAATACATTTATCTCAATTGTATCAACCATTCATATTTACAGCTGTTTTTGTAATATTAACTAATTGTTGTTTGAAATTTAGCTTAGCAAGGTATTTTATAAAGTATATTTAAATTATTAAGGTTTAAAAAGGCATTTTGTAGTTGAGTGTAAATTACTGATAACATGACTCACAATTTTCGTTTCAGTCAGATTAACAAAGTATTTTGTAATAGAGTGTACATGAATGTAAAAGCGACTCACATTTTTCTTTAACATCCAGATTTACGAAGTATTTTGAAGTTGACTGTTCCTGACCGTAAATAAAACTCCCAATTCGCTTTACAATTCAGATTTACAAAGTTTGTTGTAGTTGCGTCTAAATGTGTGTATGACTCCCAATTCTCTCTACCATCATCCTGGCTGGCGAGCTGCGACTGTAAAGCTGAGTACACCTCGCTAACCAGTGCGATTGGTAGGGAGATTTACGTCTAGTTGAGCTTTACACTTGTTTGTTTGTTGGTGCGTTAAGTTGAGCTTTACACTAGTTTGTTGATTTGGTGGGAGATGGACGTCTATAGCTTTACACTAGTTTGTTGATTGGAAGGGAGATTTATGTCTAGAATTTTACACTAGTTTGTTGGTTGGTACGTCAAGTTGAGCTTTACACCAGTTTGTTGATTGGTAGGGAGATGGACGTTTAAAGAGTTTCTTCCAGGCATCTCTTCTGAAAAAATTCCACCGCCCCCCCCCCTCCGAACGAAATGAAATTTATATAATTTATATAGAAAATATATACTTTTAACAGTGTCCGCCCCCCCCCCCCGAAGAAAGTCTACCGCCCGCCCGAAAATTTCAAGTGCCCCCCCCCCCCCCGGAGAAATAAGTCTGGAAGAAGCACTGGTTAATACACGGTTAGTTAGCACTTTGTTAACACACAGTTAACACACAGATAGTTAACACATAGGTAACACACAATTTGTTAACACACAATTAGCTAACACACAGCTAGGTAACACAGTTTATTAACAGGAACATTGTATGCAATTAGCTAATACGGTTAAGTGTTAGTTAACACACTGTAAAATGACCGTAATTGCAAATTTGCTTTGATTAACAGTAAGTTAACAAACATTTAGGCAGGATGTTATTTAGCCGTTAGTTAACACAAAGTGTTTTTAACTGTTAACATAAATAACGGTTAACTAGTAAATAACACAAATTTAACGTCTCAATGGTACACGTTCATTTAACACACAATTCGATAACACACCAATTACAAAGTTATTCTACACCTAGTTTACACATTTTTAATTTATCATCTATCTTAATAATCTATTTTTAAAGATGTATTATATTTTCTCAAAACAAGCATGCCCTTAAATATATTCGTGTCTATAAGCTTCTGCTAAATATAATAAGTACCCCCCTCCTCATATTACAACTTTATGCATAAAGTTCATCTGTTTGATTTTAACCATTATCTATAGTAATTTAAAAACTAATGCAGATTTTAACCATGTTTATTAGCTGTTTAATAATAAGTCTGTATTTTAGCCACTGTTATTAGCAGTTTAAAAACAATTCTAAATTTAACCATGAAGTTCAACAGTTACCCAAAAGCCATTTTCTGGTATTTCTACCCGGTGATTTGGTGTTGCTGTAAATTTTCTAGCAACAGCAACACATCGAGTTGAAATAAGAGAAAAATCCTCAACATTGGAGAGTGTGTTAGTCTGAGTTAGTCATATCACATCAAGTACACACGTTTAGTTCTGTTTCCCGGCTACTTCCTATATATCTATAGAAAACGTGCTTATTGATGAATATACCTTGCTTTGTACAATATATTTTTTAATGTGTAACCACACGCATTCTTTCAATATCAATCTTTTAGGTGAAATGAAAAAAGGTTTAGACTATCAGTGTTAACAATATAGCTGAATTATTTTTTCTTAGTTATTTGAGTATAATGCAATTTTAGCACATTATGGGACTCTAACTATACTTATAGCAAATTATAATTGAGTGTATTTTTTCAGATTTTTTCGTTAATTAGTTGAAGCAAAATCAGACTTGTTTCTGTGAATACAATTCGATAACTAAATTTATTCCGATAGAATAATTAAGGCCTAAAAAAGTTCGAATGTATCTGAACTAGATTTTCTTATTACCAGCATTTACCCTTCAAGTTTTTTAACTGAAAGTGGGGAGGGGAAAGGTCGGAAGTTGGATATACATGAAAGTATTTAGACAGCTTCACGTAGCACCAAGTTGCTATATATTTGTGTGAGGTATGAGGCGTACATTGAACGTTCATTTAAGACTCAGGGTCTGACTAATTGAGACAATCGGTGACGATGGGGAGATGGTAGATTATTTTCAAAGATGCGTAAATATGTCTAAGGGAAAACTCTTGTAAAACCAGGGCCATTTGGATGTTTCTTGTTACAACATCTAAACAAATGTATATCAAGGAAACACACGTATTTATGACTAGGGGGAGTTATTAAATGTTACAGTCTAGAGACTAACTACTATATGGGATAAATAGTGATGACCATTTTCTACGACTTCATTACCTAAGATCTCGTGTAAATGTGATATATTACATATGAAAGCTGGTAAAATCCCTTCAGAAAATGGGCGGTCCGTACCTGTATCTGAATATGATTTTTAACTAAGCTCACAGCAGGGGCAAGTAGTCCCTGTATCTGGGAAACCAGGGGCGACCATCCCCAACCCAGCGCGTCCAAAGGTGGTGGATATTGGATCCTCCTGCCTTGTGGCAGGACAGCTGTGAATATTGAATAAACAGCCGCGAACCAAACTGGCGACAGTTCCACAGTTTCATGTAGGAACTGTCAGTGTTGTGTGAATACCATCATCGATGGAACTATACGCCAATCAATTTTTTAATGGACTATATGCAATAAGGTCTTATGTATTTTTTAAACAAATAATCGTCTGTCTTCATAAAACGCAAGGTATTGATAGGTCTTTTATTTGTTTGAAATGCAGATAATTATTTATTGGACTTATTGAAACTCAAAATTTAAAAAAAAAAAAACAACTCGATACCTGTCTTCCTATAATATAAAATTCAATACGTGTGTTAGTTCCATCGATGAACATTTGTTTGTTTGTCCTAACGTGTGTGAGTTGTCTGCAGAACTGGAAGAAATGGAAAGTTTACTGAAAACTATTGGTATAAATGAGAATGAATTGAGAAGTAGATCACACTCCAAAAATAAAATCGAAAAAGTGTACATATCTGTACGTTTTACAAAACAAGACAGTTATTGTGATGCAAGTCAGAGCTATCCTTTTAATCAGTCTTTAGAACGAGATGATCACAATTCTATTTTTAATTACACGTGTGAATTTTCAACCACTTCAACTGTGAATTCTGTAACAATCTTAAACAATATATTTTTTATCTTTTTTTTTTATTTTATTTTATCTTTGAGAACAAATTTAATGATAAGGACAAAATAGAAAAAAAAATTAGACATATTGCATACTACAGTTTTATTTCATCTTTCAAATGTCTTTAAAAACGCATTTTCTCGAGACTCATCTTTGTCGAAAATGCCAACATTTTGTTGGAGTAAAAAACAATTCCCATGGCTAAATCAGAAGTCTTCTGATTTAGCATTGTCGGATTTCGTCTTATGTAAAACCAAATGGAGATTCTTGTCAAGGCTTCTATTCGCTGGCTTAAGTTTTAACCACAATCCTTCAAGATCTCAACAGACAACAGCGTGTGGCATCCATCTTACCATGTAGTACCTCGTTTATCTGATGTTTCGAGCTAGAGTACCAATCGTCTCAAGTCCTGGTTATACTTAGCAAGAGTTACTGCTAGATCACTACTTCTTCTTCTTCGATTGTCAGTCAAGTTTACTGATAGAGCAAAAGTTACTGCTAGACCAAGCCGTTACTATTTCTTTCATTACGATTGTCAGTGAAGTTTACTGACAGAGCGAAAGTTACTGCTAGACCAAGCCGTTACTATTTCTTTCATTACGATTGTCAGTGAAGTTTACTGACAGAGCAAAAGTTACTGCTAGACCAAGCTGTCACTGTTTCCTCCACTACACCAATCAGTCAAGTTTCCTGACAGAGCAGTTACTATTACACCAAACCGTCCCTAACTACTTCCACTAAGAGTAACAGTCAAATACAGTGGCAACATGTTATCATCAACATATATATCGAATATATCGAATGTGCAGCATATTTTCTCTTTACTCAATACACCATTGAGTTGGAACTTTAATCATTTAACCAGTGAAGCATAGCGCCCTATTTAGCAAAGGTCGGCGTCATTATTGGGTGAGTAACGTTTATATTAAATCAAATATACTAGAATTTTAGGTAGGTTTGAACAAAAAAATGACTAAACATGTATATGGTCGGAGTTCGAAAACTATTAGATTGGTGGGGGCCGTTCTTGCTTCTAAATATCTCATATATTTTGGTAACCTAATTCTTATCTGTAGTTGGGTATATTGCTAATCAATATATCCCTTTATGTGTCAGGGTCAAATAAAAATAGGTGAAATCTATTACATCTGGACCACCATGTTTAGGAAAGGAAATTTTTTATTAATATTAGTCATATAACTGTTGGTGGATTCAAATATTGAGTTTCATCGCTTGCCGTTTAACACTCTTGTAGGAAAAACAAAAACGCTTATAATAGATGAATGAAAACAAAAAAGTATTTATATTTACAAAAAACTTAATTAATCTCATTTCAATTTGAACTGTTGCATTGATTTCCCTGTTGGACTTTACCTAATCAGCCTATATCTAAGTCTTTTCCATTTGTAGATAGTAGCTTAAAAATTGCAATGCCTTCTAGTATGCAAGGAAGCGAATTTCTTGAATAAATCTTCATGAGCAAACTGAACCCTGAGGAACATAAAGCACACAAGGCATCCATTGTTTACAAAACATTGTAAGTATCCTTTAATTTTTCCTTTTTTTCTCTGTATTCTGCTTCAGCATTAATGTATTTAAATTTCCCCAAAACGTACATTATGCAGCTCAACGTTACATCTGTGCTTCAAACGTATACTAATTTCTAATGAGTAAGCTAAACACATATTTTGTTCAAGTCTTTTAAAATATGCTACTTGAGGCTAATCTACTAGAACTATTGTTTGTATTGTTTTTATGATCTATGTATAATGTGTCGTATTGTTTATGTTATGTTGGTGTCGGTGAACTGGATAACCAACAACCAATCTTTGAGTGGACAGTAACTTCCAGAGCGTAAAAATAGAGTTACTGTTCAATTTGTAACATTGCCTTATTTTGACAGCAACCCTATTTAAATGCTTGGAAGTGTTTACATCACAATGAGAGCGTCAACACCAGGTATTATATGTTATGTCTTTTGTATGTCAAAGAGTCTGATTGCCATAATGTATGTTTTTTTTTTATAACAGAGAGCTTAATTTAGTTAGCTCATTTAAGAACATACTTATACCCCTAGTAAAAAAAACGTTATATTTACTTTACAAGTTCACTTATATTAGCAAAATTAGAACATAATGAAATGGTATGCTTCAACGAATATTTTCATTTTGTCTTTTATTTTAAATTATTTTTCATCCATTCTAATGTAGATTTAATACATACACATTGTTATGCTTTGTTCTCGGAGTCTATCATGTGTCTTTATTTTGGTAGCTGTGATGATAAGGTGATGTCTATTAACATTAGGCCTACTGCCCTCTCAAACAAGCGAACCCTACACCCACCATACACAGTTGCCTGCCCTTAGTTGTAAATAGGGTTACAGGTTACTGAGTTCAACGACCTGCAGACAACTGTAACACTATTTATAAACTGCGGTGCAATGGTTCATCCAGCCTCTACTACATCAGCACTGCTGATAGTGTATTATTGTGAGGGGTTTCACTAATTGCCAATTTACTTTAATACAAGTCATCATCTCCTACATTGCTTTTCACTTAGCTAAAATCAAAAAAGAAACCTGCTAGAATTGTTTAATTGTACTTTTTTTCATTTAAAACAAAAGATAATAATATGAAAAAGATCAAATCCTAGATCTTACTTAAAAAAAACTAAATTAAACGTACTACTTTATGTGGTTTATTTCTTTCTGCTTCTTTGATAATTTCACTATTCTTCGGTCGAACTTAGTAATGCGATTTCTGTTTTGTCGTATAAACCCTACATAAAAATCGAACTATTTAATGTTTCCCTTATTGAACTCTAAGCATAAATATGTGTCCTTGTCATATAATACCCTAGTAACCGTTTCTCGTATCTTACTTTAGTGAGTTCTATTTCGTTTTTAAAAAAAACATCAATCTTCACTTTGTTTGTTTCTAATGCTTTGATCTGTGTGCACAATGCCCACTTTATATTAGATAGGTGTTTACTATCTAACGCAGTAATCAGATCTAGAGTTCAAACAATGCGTACCTTTCTTCCACACTGTATGTTAATTTTCAACCATTTCTACTCTTATGCCCACTGTGTATTAAATGTGAAGCAATTTCTGCTGTCTGCCCACTGTATTTTAAATAGAGTTGCATGTTACAGTGTATATGAGGATAACCTTGACTGCAGCACTATTTAAACACTGTGGAGCGATACTCGTCAGAGCAGAAATTCATTCTGTAGCAATTTTTTCTTTTTCAAGAGTCTAATTTTTGTACTCAGTCATTTGCCATTAGATGCCAAAATAATATATGCTTGCAAATCTCGAATATTGTTGTCAGTCAGTTCAATTTTTTCAACACTCGCGCCTGTAAGTTGTCATCGATTATAGCTCACGTGTGTTAATCTACTCCATAACGTATATCCCAGTTCATGTGTTAGTCGGTAATGATTAGTCCTATCGCCCAAATTACCAGCTCTTGATGTTATCAGTACTGGTGAGACACATCGGCCCACAATCTCAACTTCTGTGATGGTTCAGTTCCGAGCTGTATTTCCCAGTTCATGTGGTGGTTCATTTCCGAGCTGTATTTCCCAGTTCATGTGGTGGTTCAGTTCCGAGCTGTATTTCCCAGTTAATGTGATGGTTCAGTTCCGAGCTGTATTTCCCAGTACTTGTATTGGTCTACGTGTCTTTGCTGTTAAATCACAAGTATAGTCCGTAGGACAATGCAATTACTTGGAAAATGTTGACAAACGTGAGAACTTCAACCGTTTCACCTATTGCATTGTGTTTGTTGTTGTTTAACGTTAGGTTTTCTAAAAATGCTTCTAATTGTAAAAAGTACTCGCTTATGTGCATTCTACTTTTTGATCCGATTTTATCAGTCAGAAAGCGATTTGCTAAAGTTGATTTTTTTTAAAAATACTTGGAGCCTAAATTGTAGTTTCTTAATGCTGATTTTTCAATTATTTGGAGAAACATCTTGGTTTTCTCACAGAGCATATCATTAAAATATTAACCTACATTTGCCTTTTTTTCTGAATTCCTACCAAGTATTTTGAAAAAAAAAGTCTTTGTTTCTTACATTATCTCCAGCTGAAAATTCCCCTATTCATTGGGTCTTTGAAAGCTGCTCTTGATTTCTTCAGTGTCTGTTTTGATATGCAAGTTCTAGCTTTATGAGGATGGGCTTTGACTGCACTTCAAAATGGACACTTTAGAATATAAACGACTCGAGAGATGGATTTTGTTTTTATTTTATTGGAACTTTTCTTGTGTGGTGTTTTCAATATTAAGCTACATAACTTGCAATTTTCTGTTGCTCATAAGGTTGTTTTAGTTAAGAAACTAAAGTTCAAGTTAATTGGTAAAGCTTAGGCTACTGTCTGTTTGTTTATCATTGGTATGACTTCACTGACTGGTCGTTTTAAAACCTAGGTGATTAAACTATTTGTTAGTTTGTTTTTTTTAGCTAAGTTGGTAAACAAGTTTGTGATTGTATTAATGCTAATGAATTAACAACTTGGTTTCACAAAAAAGAAATGTGTCTTTATTCCGTGGCATTTTTTTACCGTATGTTTGTCTTTTATGTAACTGGATTAGATACTTGTCTTGATTTAGGTGACTTGTCTGCTTTGCGGTTTTATTGATCTACGTGACTTAGCTGTGCGGGGGTCTAGCTAAGCTTGTGGCTCAATACTACCTCAGCAGAATACAGCCTCAAAGATCGTATCGACGGCGTCAACATCTCTGGATTCTGTTTTATTGTGCAGTTGGTTTTTAACTGTGGAAACAAAGTTAATCAACATCACAATATAAGGGAAATCTGAAGATCCCCATCAATCAAATCAAACATTAGCATTAGAAATCGTGTTCATAGTGTATTGTGTAGCAAGTTAAGTTGTCATATTTGTAAGTTGTCATAACTGATAGTCATTAAGGCGTATTATGTTTTGCAACAGAGCATATATATAAAGTTCAATTTTCTGTGTGTAGTAAGGTAATTACATTGTTTTAACAGATAATACAAAAGACAGCTAAGTCATTATCGCAATAGGATAATATACATTGTATATGTTAAGTTTACGAACTGTTTCTGGGACCTGCGGTTTAGGTGTAACTACTTAAACAGTTTGTGCCAGCCTAGGGCTTCTAGCATTGCCTCATCGTGACATTGTCAGCACCCTAGTCTACAACCAGGTGGTGTGTGATGGAATCTGTGGTGCAGATTTACAGGTTGATCGGTTAGAAACGTTCAACTACAACCTGCGAATGTGTGCCACAAATTTCATTCGAGTCCTACTCCTTGCGCAGCTACAGATTGGCTACGAAGCTACAACAATCCCACATTTAACGTCGATCTCAAAGTATTCACAAGCATAAAGTTTTTTGTTAATCTGACAGCTTTAATTCTTCAATTTATATAGGTTAAGATGATTTTTGTATGTGCTTTCCTTTGGTACAACTTTATGTAAGGTTGCTGTTTTCTTCTATAGCATGTGTCTAAGTAAATTCCATTTAGTAGCACTCTGAAGTTACAATACGCTGTAAATTTTTATTCTTAAACTTTGTTAAAATGTTTGTACTATTCTACTTGAGTGTGTTTGCTATTGGAATGTTTATATTCCTTAACAGTTTAAAGACATTCGAAATAATTTCTGCAGCTAAATTTTTATTATTCAGCTTATCAATCTTCTGCACGTATTGCCAATTCAAACACTTGCAGTTTCATTCATTCGAAATACTATAAAAAGTGAATCGTGCATCGACATGGAATTCCTTCTCGGGGCTTGCATAGTACGACTTCTTAAGCGTGGTAAAAAGAGCAAGGAAGCAGCATTATGCAAGTTCCTGGAGGGCAGATTTCAACTTGGTGAAGAAGTGAAGCATTCTTGATTTAACTAGCGAAATGTTTTTGGATTTGCGTTTGGATTTAAGTTGTTGTTAAAAGTTATCGTTTGTTATTGATAAGGTGGTATATTTTGATGCTGTTTGGGGCATACTATTTGTCGTTCATGGAATACATGTTATGCATCCAATTTGTTAATAGGTTCACCTGTTTTGTTTTTTAGAGAAATTGTGTGGTAGTTTAAGCTTACATATTGGCCAAGTCTTTCTTTCATATTAACTACAAGTTTTATAATTTAACTGTTGATAAATAGTTCAGTAAACTACTGACCAATGTTCTTCTGTAGGCAAAATGATCAAATTATTTCTTAATATCATTTTTTTTTTTGTTTTCTGACTAAATGGATTCATTTCAACATGTAAATAACCTGCGTGATTTTGTGAGTTGTCGTGTCCTACTTGTGGAAGTTCGAGTACTCATTTAACAACAAAACTCCAACATATTCTTTCAACGTAACCATTCTATGTGTAACTTCAGTAGGGTATGGGACTGCATCAAACCTGGATAGGACACATCTGATAGTATTATTCTGTTACTGTCTTCCCAAATTTGCCTGTAATCTACAGTATTTGGTTATATTTGTCTTTTGGGGAATCGCGCCACTCTTGCATTACCTAAAATATTAAAGCTTCCATTTTATTTAATCCCGGTATATATCTTATAACCCTAATGTATGTAGTAAAGATATAGATCCCCAGTGTATATATTGACAAGTTTAGACGTTTATGATTATTCTATCACAGCCAACAGACCAACGAGAAGACGTCCAAATGTCTGATTATGTCTAAGCAGGGTCGCTGTGAGCAGATAGCGATGGGTTTAGATGTAACTAGACAGTTGAGACATTTGAATCCATGTCTGTAGTTGAGACACTTGAATCCATGGCTGCAGTTGAGACAATTGAATCCATGTTCGTAGTTGAGATACTAAAATTCATGTTTGTTGTTTAGCTACTTAAATTTATGTTTGTAGTCGAGATACTTAAATTCATGTTTGTAGTTGAGATATTTACATTCATGTTTATTATTGAAATACTTAAAATACATGTCTGTAGTTGAGACAGTAAAATTCCTTTTTGTAGTTGAGATACTAAAAATCTATGTCTGTATTTGGGACAATAGAATTCAGTTCTGTAGTTTTCCAGCAAAATTTGCAGTCAAATATAGTCAAATATAAACTAACGTTCACAAAACCGAGTATGACAAATATTGGTTAAAAATGTTCGTACAACCACTTCACAACACGTAATCATCCCCAACATCCACAACACATCCACACCCAAACTGCAACCACCCACACTTCTCTACACAACTGCCACGCCCCACACACCATTACCAGCTACTATCAACCCACACAAACTCTGTTTTTAGCTAAATGCTTTTTAACTTTAAAAACTATGACAGTTGAAATAACCGCAAACAACGCAGGACTAGCAACCATTACTTTTATAGCGTAGGACTAGCAACCATTACTTTTATAGCGTAGGACTAGCAACCATTACTTTTATCGCGTAGGACTAGCAACCATTACTTTTATAGGGTAGGACTACGAGCCGTTACTTTTTAAATGAAAGCTTAACAGGCCTTCGTTAACTGTGGATAGATTCGTTAGGAAGGCACGTTATTGCTTATCTTTTTAAAGTACATCATCTGTTTTATGATTATTTGATGCAGCGTAGGAAATATTTTTCGGTGAAAAAATATTTAATAATGAATTAAATAAAAGCTAGTAGTCTGTGTTCATGTGAGTCAGTAAAATCTGTGTTGATATTTTGTTAATGCCTACTTTTATGTTTATTTATTTCTAACCGTTTATTTTTAATTTTTTGTTGATTAACTTAAATTTAGTGTGTAGAAATTCGATTCATAGACCTGACAAAAATACAATTTGTGTTTAGATTTTCCGAGTTTCAATCATAGGAAAAACGTAGTATTAAACCTTGAAAAAATTCGAAAAGTTTTTTAAGTGTTTGTGTAGAATTCCACCTTCAAGATGTCATCGATTTCTCTTGGAATGGACTTTAGCACAAGCTCTTACTAAATCAAACGTCAGATCGTTAATTAATAGCATTACATACTACACTTTTTGATAAGTTCCATTTTCATTTTTGTAAAATACTAGCCTGATTATTTAATTAATAACTATTAATCTAAGCAATTTTTGACAGCAACATTGCTTTTTATATGAATATCTAAAGCTACTAACTATAATGCCAGAAAATTGCATTGTGTGTGTAATCAAGTCCTTGAGCTTTTAATGCAAAGAAAAAGTAAGTAGAAACCTATAGTTTTTCAAAACTGTTGCTACTGTGAACACACATCGGAAACTAGACTGAACAGGAAGACGAGTAACGATGTTATCGGTGTGTCAGTACCCGTTTAAATGTTGTTACTGTAAGCTGACCAGTAACAAATATTCTAGCGGGTATGGACACAAACGATTGCTCACAACCTTGCAGAAATCATCTTCGCACAATTAATCTGCATTACAGTAAATAAAGTAATGCAACATTTACATTTTATCATATATATATATATATATATATATATATATATATATATATATATATATATATATATATATATATATATATATATATAATACTTATATTTATTTGCATTAGTGGACTGTTAGCTATTGCGATGCACTCTTTCTATATTGACGTTATATTTGCACAGTAAAATAATCTGGTTACGTTTGTTAAAAAATATTTGGAAAACATTTCATCTTTTATATTTTAATCGTTTCCCAAACATAGAATATATTTAATAAATTATTTACGTTCATTAGTGTAAGCAGGGGTCTCCAAACTACGGCCCCCGGGCCGGATGCGGCCCGCGAGGTCCTCTCATCCGGCCCGCGGAGATCTCTTTGTCCACGGAAAAAAACGTTTGTTGAAGTTGGCTGAGGAACTTGCTCTGAAAGTCACGACATGCCTGGAAGAAACTGGCCCCCGAACTGAAATTTGATAGTTAATGTGGCCCTCGGACTGAAAAGTTTGGAGACCCCTGGTGTAAACTGATAAATTCTCCACCAAAGCTGAGACTGTTAAAATATTTTTTTTAATTCATATGTTAGTCTTCCTCTAGTTTGATTTTCATTTTTGGTAAAAACAAAATCCTGTCTCGTTACGTAGAAAAATAATGTAAAGAACATTCGGTGCTTTGTAAGCGGTCATCGCAGTTTCGAAATGCGGCTACATTAACAAAGCACTGTGTGTTCTTTGTGTTATAACTATGGCTACCGACGGACACAGTAACTAGTAGAACATGTTTTTAAGAGTAATAAGGTTTTTTTTTTATCATTACAATTCTTGTTTTGATAACCAAGCAATTAAATTATTTTGAACTTTCAGACTACTTATACACAGTCACGTATATTGGTAAACATTATTATAGTAATTATGATTCGTTTCAGTAAGCAGTGGCTCCAAACAATAATTATTTCTTTTATATTTCCATTTCATATCAAAGATAGCATACACAACCTATCATATACACGTTTTACTGCATCTACAAATCATTGTATTATTTTATGTTTAATGTCGATTATATCTAGACCTACCCTTTACATTTTTAGAAATTAAACACTTCTTAAATTGAATCAAAAATTACAATCAACATTTACGTATAAATCTATTCTCCCAACAAGCTCAATTTATTTTTACAAAGCGATATTTCCCCATTTCAGTGTCAATAAAATCAATATGTAATTTGACAACGGTAGAGGAAATCTTAGAGTAGCAGAAGAAGTGGACTGGCAGTACTTTTCTAAGGTGTAATAACCAACCCGCTTTCTTGATGACCCTGATTGAAAGACGGATCGCTACATACTGATCGATTTAAAGTGCATCTGAACTCTGAATTTCAGCCTGAGGAACCTAAAGAGAATGAGTATTATGAAGCTTTAATTTCAGTTAAAATAAATAAATAAAAATAAATATAATCTACATTATTTAATTATGTTATAAAAAATGTAGTAAATTGTAAAACCTAGGAGTTAGATATGTGTTTTAAATTTGTGAACTGTGTTTTATCTAGATAGTTTCTCAAATTACGTTTTTACTTTTTTAATATTACATTTTAAAAGAATAACTAATTTCCGTCTCGATTCATCTTACTGAAACTAATTTGGTATACATGAATCAAAACTAACGTGTCCGTAAACTTATTTCGAGCGGTGAATTTCTTCGAATGTCTAAACATGAAGTATTCACCCAACTCGCAATGGCTGCTAGCTGTACTTTGCTTTTAAAAACCTATTCTATTGTTTTATAATTTTGGAGAATGGGTTAATTTAATATTTAGTATTAATACATTTTCCGTTTTTTAAAATATTACTAAAAAGGCAAATATTTTACTAAACAGCTTTGTTCTAATGTAAAGTCAATTATTTTTATTTTGCACAAAAACTAATTTTCAGAAAGCTTGCTGTTTTTTTGTGAATGAAAATTGGGTGTGATAGATAGTACGCTTGCTAATATTTTGCTTCGATTTTTTACATATTTTCTCTATTTATTCATGTGAGATATCACATGTCAATTACGCAGCCAATAAATAAATAAACAAGTATTTTTTAAAATTAATATACATATATATATATATTTATATACGGTATAAATGTTCAGAACGTAGGTTTTGATGACCTTATTGGAAATAAGCATTTACATTATTTTGTAGCCGTCACGATTAAAAAACAAGGGGTAAAATTTTAAATTCAATATTTTCTTGAAACCGTTTTATTTGAACATACAAATTAACATCTAGTTTACAAATAAAAATTACCTAACTTTTAGCTTTATCTACTCCGTGTTTAGAGTCACCACGTGATACGTGTTATTTTAATGGACGCATAATTTGAAAAGATACTTTTGCTTTGAATGTTTTTTTTTATATTCTCTTCATGTGAGGTATCACGTGTAAAGCAGGCAGCATGTTTATTTTATTGAATCAGTTTGTCTTCTAACATTATATATACAGTATATGTGTAAAGAATGCACCTACTGATTCGCTGTAGTAAGCTTTTATTTAAATTTTAACAACTAATGTTACTTTATTTTTTAATATTCTCTTCATGTGAGGTATCACATGTCAACTAGCAGGCAGTAAATAAATAAACAAGTATTTTTTTATTAATATATCTATTTATATACGGTATAAATATTCAGAATGTAGATTTTGATGATCCTATTTGAAATAAACACTTACATTATATTGTAGCCATCAACCTAGACTTATTTTTCGTGCGTCACGATTAAAAAACAAGGGGTAACATTTTAAATTCAATACTTTCTTGAAACCGTTTTATTTGAACATACAAATTAACATCTAGTTTACAAAAAAAAATTACATAATTTTTAGCTTTATCTACTCCGTGCTTAGAGTCACCACATCATATGTGTATATTGAATGGGCGCATAATATGAATAATTACTTTTGCTTTGAATGTTTTTTTTTTTAATATTCTCTTCATGTGAGGTATCACATGTCAGTTACGCGGTAAGCTAATAACTATTTTGTATCAATATATCTATTTATATACGCTATAAATGTTCAGAATGTAGTTTTTGGTGACCTCATTGGAAATATGCATGTACATTATATTGTTGCAATCAACTTTGATTGATTTATTCGTGCGTCAATATTAAAAAACAAGGAGTAACATATTAAATTCAATATTTTATTGAAACCGTTTTATTAAAACATACAAATTAACATCTAGTTTACAAATAAAAATGAAATATTTATCAGCTTTATGTACTCCATGTTTAGAGTCTCCAAATCATGCGTATACTTTGAACGGACGTACAAGTTGTATAGTTACTTTTGCTTTGAATTGTTTAATATTCACTTCATGTGAAGTATAACGTGTGAGGCAGACAGAATGTTTCTATTGAAATAAGTCAGCTTAACTTCTACCATAATATATATTTGTATATATGTCGAGAATGTAATTACTGATTCCCTATAGTGATTTTAGATTTACATTGTAACAATTAATGTTATATCATTTTTAAAGCGTTACTACTATTAAAATTAAATACATTTTTAAATTCAATATTTTTGACAACTAATATAAATTTTACATATCTAAACAATTGAACCAGTATAAATTAAACATTTAATTTAAAAAATGCATTCTACTTTTAATAGATTTTTTGTTAAACATTGAAACATTAAAAAAAAATATTTTCTATAAAAACACTAAAATAACTGCATTAAAAATATCTGTATTATTCATTTTTTTTAAATTATAAATATGTAACCAAAATTTTTAGAAGATATAGAGAAATTGAACTGTCAGATCAATGAAATGAATATTTTTATACGCTTATTTTAATGTTATAAAAACTTTTTAAATTGCTTATGTAAATCATTTGCCCACCCTCTCTCTTATCTGTGGTGGGAAAGCTTCAAAGTGTCAGTAAATAATGACATAACTTTTTCCTTATATTTTTGCCATCGCTCGGTTAATAACATGTCTTTCTTTTGTAAACTGTAGGCCCAATATAATAAAACGTATATTTTATTTGTTAAGAGTGAATTTTTATGTTATTGAATTTGGGCTTTTAAACTAAAATGTTTTGTGTTGCTTATTAGCAGGTTTATTTAAACTGTTAAGAGTTTAAATATTTGCCATCTCCTACGCCCCTTATAAATGTTCACTCATTTTCAACAACAGCTAAAATTCTTTATTGATACTTTTTTTTTTTTAAATTTACCTTTTTTTTTTAAATTTGAAACAAATCAAGGGTCAAATTCTTTTACTAGTTTAGAAAAAGTTTTTTTCTTCATTATTATATCTTTAGCAACTATTCCTACAAAATAATTGGTTCCATTTCTTCAGTTAAGAAATATTTTAGTAGGTCAGATGTATTTGGTTTAACGGTTAGTTTACTAGAATTGTAATATCGGGTTACATCATTGTAACAACTAAATATTGAATGACTTTAAGTTATGAAATAATTTTCTTTTTTTATTATTTATTTTGTTTTGAATTCTAAAATAACTTTTTAACTTAAAAAAGCGAATAGTAAGCAAAAATGCGTCATAAAGCAGGAAAATCCAATCATTATAAATTATAAATTAAATTGTAATAATTAGCTATGCTTTTACGCATTTTGAAAAAAAAAATTATATAATCTTAGCTTGTTCATGTTTCCATCTACTTTGCTCTTGTTCTGCTAACAAGTCTTTCAAATATAAAACATTTTTAATGTTTAGCTGTGATTATTGTGTTATTTTCACAATAGAATATTAGATGCTAATATACCTCATCATTTTATGCTAGATTGTATGTATTCTTACTGCTTTGGTAGTTAACAAAAACCTGTATTAGCCAACCACACCTCGACTAATAGTATCAGATGACATACTATGAAGCCCAGTGACGACGAACGCACGTAGAGCACCATAAAGAACTTTTTTTTTTAAATCTATTAATTTTTAAATATTTTTTTTTATTATCTGCTATTTTGCAAGTTATTCGTCATAAGTTTAAAACTAAATGTAGCAAAAGGGAAACTAATAGCATCTCAAAAAAGGAAATATAATCCAATGAAATTAAGTTACTATTAATAATAACTAATGATAACTATCCAAATATCCAAAAACACAAAAATTGCATGTGATGGGATGTATAATTTTAAAAGTTACAAATCTTAATGGAATTAAAGATTAGACAAGATCAAGTATTACAAACTACAGTACTACACACATAACAAGGAAGATCAACAAACCTTAATGTAGATAACTATTAGACAAGATCAACTTTGAAAAATGTTAGTAATACATAGATAACAGCAAAGATCAATGGCAATAACAAAAAAACGAAGTGTGTGATTCAATCATTCAGGAACCACAGGTAACTGAAGAACAGTTTGTCTGTTTCTCTACTATCGGTATGTGGAGTAATAGTGCGGTTAGCACTATGCACAGCCCAGTCAGGTACCCATTAGAGCTGAATGGACTCAAGGACCTCTTTGAAATCGAACCGACGTACATTATTCAAAATAGTGTGGTTTGGTATCCCAACATTCAATCGCTTGAACACTGTATCCCTTCTTTAGCTGTATATTTCTAATGTTTTGTTTTCGATAATACAAGTTATATTTATGTTTACTGGCATGTTTACGAGTTTTGAAGGCTCTAAAAAAAGTTTATATGTAAGGATATCGAGTTTTTTGGAGTAACAAATTGATTGTATTTATACTGTAATAATGAAATGATGTGATATATTCATTTTGGTAGCCAGAATTTGTTATGCTATTTTTTAAAATTATTATTTAAGTCATTTAAAATCTTTTATTTTAAATTAGTATTTATAAAATATTTCCGTTTTATTTTTGCTTTATAAATAAAAATATAACATTAAATTGTTTGCCACGCTTATTCTTAATGAAATCATATATACTGGCGTAACTTTAAATCTTTAATGAATAATGTGTTTTTTACATAATCATATTTAATTTATTTATTTCCTCGCTTAATCGTGACAAAATTCAATATTATATATATATATATATATATATATATATATATATATATATATATATATATATATATATATATATTACAAGCGTTGCTCAATAGCTTAATAGCTTAAAATCTTTAAAACAATGTATAGTCCGACGAAATGAAATAAAAAATAAAAAGTGAAGGTTTTAGGATTTAAAAATAGTAAATTAAAACAATTGTAGAATACATAATAGACTAATAGCATAAAATAACATTAAATGAATCAATAAATATACTAAGTAATACACAAAATATATTACAAAATAATAATATAAAATAAAAAACAATTATTAAAACGCTAATCTATAAATCAGGTAGAAAACTAATATGCTGAGTAGGCCCACTTATAAAATACTTCGAAGATGTTTTTGAAAACGATAAAGGAAACATCGCGTACTGGAAAAAAAATGTTTTTTTTGTGCTCAATCATGTATACAAGAAATCATGTCTAGCGTTTGATTTTACTAGGTTTATTCTTTGTAAAACGTCTGTCATCCTTACACTTTCAAAAACAAATAGTATTTTCATCGAGACGACATAAATACTCTCCTATTTTAACTGTTGTACACAACTAAAAATGTGTAATCGTTCAATATGGCTCAACACAAATATTTGAAATTTTAGCCCACTCTCGAAAGAATAAAAATGAATGTACAATTTCCTATTATACAGCTTTTATAATGATTTAATTTTTTTTTTTAAATAGCTAGTGTAGACAGGCAGAAAATCTGAAAGCGTATGAAAAACTAGGAAGTCTCATATAAATTAAACTGAATTATTCAACAACTCCGAATGCCATTCTATATGTATAATATAGTATACGAGCCGACCCGCGGCATATCATACGCCGCTATTTAGTTGTTGTTTTTTCTATTTTTTAGTAATTCATAATTTGTGAATTCGACACTACCAACGCTGCCACTGAAAATATTTCTTTAAAACACTATAAGTAGCTCGTTAAGGACGATACCCCCCCCCTCCTTCCCCCCCCCCCTCCGTTAAAGTAAACTCCACTTAGTTACCCCCTCCCCCCTACGTTTAAAATCGTTTCAAATTAAATTATCTGCCCCTAATAGTCGTCACTAAACCCGGCTTTGCTTGAAAACATTTAGCGTGAACCACAGCTCACCAGACTATGTAGGGGTGGGGGTGGTAGGGAGCACGCTTACAGCTTGTTTTTCTAGCGTCTCCCAGAAGAGAATTATATATATATATATATATATATATATATATATATATATATATATATATATATATATATATATATTGTCTTGGAACGTGATTTCATTATTGCGCCGCTTCTATATCAAGTTTCAAAGCAAAATACAAAGTAAACAGAAAAGTTTGATTCTCAAAATCTAACTGGAACACAGACTTTGTGTTCATTATCCTTTAAAAGGATAAAATATAATTGAATAGCATAACATAAATTAATAAAAATATCCTTACATTTAAGTACTTTGATTGCTGTGATGTAAAATCATGTGATCGCAGCGTGCTATGGCGTTGCTGATCATAAGTATACTGACAGATATCGCGAGATTTGTTTTGCAAAGATAGTTTAGCGCTAGAAGTAATTAGCTCAAATGATCTAATCACGGGCTATATCGCCCTAATCATTTTGCAGATTTCTATAATACTTTTAGGCATTATGAGAAATCATTCTTGCTTTTTATTTATATAAAAAATTTTTTAATGTTTTTGACTTAGTATCTGTATATATATATATATATATATATATATATATATATATATATATATATATATATATATATATATATATATATATATATATATTGCAATAGGTAATTAGGATCCACTAATATATTTGGTCTTTCACCATACCTTACTTTACAAAATAAAATGTTACACAATGTAACAAAATAGAGTGTTAACAATAAAAACGAGTCGATTTCTTTTGCTGAGAAAACAAATGATCCATAAATACAGATCTTAAAGTTAGTTAACTGCTAGTAAAATGCATTCGTGTTTGTATATCAGGATTGTGTCCCCTATACATTTTATAAGAAATGGACACCAACATTGCGGTAAATTGTTCTACCGTCATACAAATTATGTACGACATTCGATATCAAGTTCTTCAGAGTGCATAAATCAAACTCTAGACCAGGGGTTCCCAACCCTGAACGATTCATATGTGCCCGCCTCTCACTATTCGACAGAGACCAATGAGCATCTTTATGATTGTCTGCTAACAGGATTATCGTCATACGCTCCTAATTATGAAGCTCTGGCCAATGAAATGCAGTGCCAAAGATCACATTGACTTTATTATATTTTTTAATTAAATGTTTTCTTTGTATTTATGTGTTTTGTTTACTTTCTTTACGTTTTGTAAATATATTTCTCTGTGTGTATGCAATTTGAAAACAATGCCAAATAATTTTATTATTTTGAAACATTTTTGTTTATTATTTATTAATACATTATGACTATAAGAAAATAAGAAAATAAATTATGGGAAAATGACAAGTTATGGAAGGAGTTTGTCGATTTAAAATAGGTGGTGCCCGCCACCCTACCGATATTTTAGAATGTGCTCTAGAGTAAAAAAAAGGTTGGGAACCCCTGCTCTAGACATTGGGTAAACAGCGAGTCATCTACACTGTATAAAGAAATTTAGGTTTAACTCTCATAAAATGTTATTGATTTTTTGCAAATTGTCCATTTTATTATTTATTATATTTTCTATTGTTATATTCAATAGAACATTTTCGTTGTGAGAAATTAATTCGCCGCTAAAGTTGAGACGATACTTGAAATTTCTAAACAGCAATGGTTTTGCTTTTGTAATTTAAAAAAGTATAGTTTTAATCACAGAGTTAATTAGCAATTGTGTATGATAGAGTTAGTAATATTTTCTAACTGTATCTCACAAAAATGAAATTTTCTTTCACCATGTCCAAAAACCAAAACATTAAAACATACCACTGCATTTTAAACCCGAATACTACTTTCCCTCAACATATTGAGAAGACTTAGTATTGTTTAATAAGATAGTTTTGTAGAAACACAAAAATTCTCTCTGCATATTCGAGAACATTGCTCTTTTGTCAATCACAAATGTAATAATTTTACTCTTAATATAACAAAATTAGAACGTCTAAAAAGCATAATACTGTGTATAAGAATATATGAAATACGTTTCAACCTATAAAAAATTACATCGTGAATTAAACCGGCCTATGTGTGAAAAAGTGCTTAGTTTAAAATATACACGCACGATCAATATGAAAACTAGCTTACCATTAATGGAATTTTATAATTTTAAAATTGAATTGTGTAGTGTAAATTGAATGGAACAAAATGCAAATAGTCTCGCGCGGCATAATTTATGTGCTTTTCTTTTTTAGGAGACTCTAAATGGACCTTGTCAAACTCCGTGTGACGTGGTGTATATAGAGGAAGTTAAAGAATTTTTTTTTTTACAAAATACGACGGTGAAAGTGTTACAAATCCACGCGAAATATCAGAAAACAATTCTTCATTTAAACTTTTAAGAATGTATCTAAATTGAAGTATTGTGAATTAAACACGTTAAAGGTGAGTTAGGGATGTCGTGGTCGAATGGTAGAGCATACGACTCCAACATGAAAATCTCGAGTTCGAATCCGGATTCTTGTTCATTGAGTGTCCCAGAGTCCACCCAGCTCTGATGGGTACCGTGACTCACGATAGGAAAGTAAAGGTGGCTGGGCATAGTTCTTACTACATTATCCTTTTATATATCGTTGTAACTGAACTAGGTTAACTCTTCTTCACCTGCCACATGAACCGCCAGGTTTGTAAGGGCGCTTACTAGTGTATATGGAGGAAGCGTGTTGTTACAGTAATATACTACATACAATGTGCTAATAAAATAAAAACGACAGAAAGTACATATTATTTTAACTTGTACGTATTTATAGAAAAATGACAAAAACATATGTATCAACATTTAAAAGTACAATGCACATGTAAAGTTAAAAAATTTAAACACTCAATTCCAAAGGTTGGATAGCGCCAAAGACGTTCACATATCTTACTATTGCTATCGGGACCACGTAAGTGAAGTTACAGAACCACTTGCCGTCGATGAAAATGACGAAGCCAGTTCCCCCCACTAGAATATGCAGGTCAAATTGCTTGCCAGCTGTGAAAGGGAAAGTGCTGTACGCAGGGACATATTCAGTTCCCCAGACACCGTTAGACCTGTAGTTAAACCCAAGAGGTGACATTCTTAAACTCATTTGAATACTGTAATGTAGATGCAGAGATATATTGTTGTCGTTTTCTTGAATGTTTATGACTAATTCTGTGTTGTTCAAACATACCGCCCTCAGCACAACCTGAAAAGAAACCAAGATTTAATAAATGTAATAAAGTACTAGACTACCTGTAATCCTTGGATAACTTTGGGTTTCGGGGGTTATTCATAAAATACATCATGTTTGTTAGACGATTTTTATCTTTCTCCTCCTCTACCTACTGTCAAACATCGTCGCAAAAAGCAAGACAGCACATTTTAAAAAGACGTCACACCTCTGACAAAATGTTTTTTGTCTTTTAAAAACACCGATTTCGGCTGAGCGTGGGTTCGACCTCACTATCACTTCATACACTGGGTCGGCGTGGTCGAGTCGGTAAAGCTCATGGTTGCTAAACCGAAAAGTCTCGAGTTCGAACCCTCGGGCAGATGAGGCTCGTTAGCTGGGGACAGCTACTTCTAGGAGAGACAACTCCAAAATCAAACAACTGCTGCCTTGTAGCTTGTTCTTGGTTGGACAAAGGCTATGGAAGCAAACCCAAAAAGTAAAACAGGCTAAAATCGGAGTCAATGGCCTCAATGGCGCATACCCAGTTGACACGTAACGCTTAATTGTGTTGAAGGCGTGATCGAGTCGGCAAAAAGCTCATGGTTGATAAATTCGAACAAAGTCTCGAGTTCAAACCAACTGGCAGATAAATCTCGATCCCCTTCAACACTAATAATTAAGAACGAAGAAGAAGAAGAAATACTTCATATTATTCTGAGATCACAGAAACAGGTATCATCTCGGCCAGTTGGACACATACAAATAAGTGCAAGTTAATCGTGTTAGTTTACTTAGCATCGTATAATAAATTTAGATTACATCCTTATTTAACCAATTCCATCGCGATTTAAAATTTTATATAGAATCTAGATAGAGCTACAATCTACATCTAGATAAAGATCTAGAATATACGGCTGGCTTAAGTCTAGTTTATCCGTAGCTCTAGATGAATTGCTTGTATTCTCGAATTAGATAATATGTGAAGCTAAAAAGCATAGATTTATATAAAATATTTAAGGACTAAAATTGTTTAATAAAAAAACTCAATTATGTATTGCGTTTTGATAATTTTTCTTTTTAACTAATTAAATTTGCTTTGCCTAGATCTAGATGTAGATCTACTTTATCTTCCTCCGACAGCTTATCTGTAGATTTAAAGAAATGTACTGTATACTCAAATTAGAAGTACTGGCGTACCCTAATGAAAATTAATAATAGTTTTGAAATCTAAACAAATAGCAAACAGAAGTATTGTTAAAGCTATAGCTGACAGAAAATTAACCTTTATAATGCGTAAAACTTTTGAATGGGCAACATGGTGTTCTATGGAAGCCCCCATGTTTGTTGTGAAAAATAAGTAAATGAATCAAGTGACGTCAATATACAGTAATTGTTCAGAATTTTTATAATTAAAGTGGTGTTTCTACCAATAAATATATCAATAAATTAAATAACGTCTTTAAATAAATTTGTCTTAAACAGTTTGGTAAAAAAAGAACTTTATTATCTACAAAAATACGCATTTTACAGCTCTACACATAGTGCAGATGCTCTCATGTAACCGAACAGACAAACAAACAAAAAATACAAAACAAAAAATAAATATACAAACTTTTCATTTTAGTACAATATTAATAACTTTATCAATATAAGACAGCATTGTCTAGAGGTAGAAATATAGACTGCTACCCCGAAAGTTGAGTTCGAATCCGGAATCCAGTCAGTAAAGTGTCCCTGAGTTCACCCATCTCTGATGGGTACCTAACTCTCGTTATGAAAAACAAAGGCGGCTAGACATATTTCTTATCATACTATCCCTTCAAATGTCGAGGTCTCTGAAGCTGATGAACTCAACTTTACAAATTGTACAAATCCACATTCTTGCAATACGACAATGCAATAGAATAATGTCATATTTATAACCTCACGCCCCAATACAATGAAATACAAAAACAATATCTCAAGCATCATGACACAATACAATATGTATATCCCAGCATAATACTTAAAAATAAGTTATTTATAAAAATTTCTGTTGCATTACGCGATTTGAAAAGAGTAGGAAAATAGAAAAGAATAGATGACGGAATAGGAAGTCATTTAATACTGTGTTTTATATAGGCTTCATCAATATTTCACCTATTTATAAGGAAGATCTAATGTTATGACTTAATAGTTCACAAATGATATCTAAATACATGATATACATTGTTATAACATACATTTACGAAGAGTAATGACTACACAAACTAGTTTTAAAATCACGACTTACCACGTTACCAACTAATAACCCACAAGGCACAATCAAATTCAGAAATTCTGAAGTCGCTGACAATGATTGTGTTGGTAGGATGCCTTGACGTAAAGTATAACCAGTACCCACTGTACCGCTGCCACCATCAAAGACTAGACCTTTCACGTTCTCAGCATTGCAATTTCTGCATGTGTTGTTGGTTTTCGTGTAGGTAAAGTACACGCATTTTTTGCTGTTGAGACACGACAAGGCACAATCTAATAACGATCGTTTATTCGTTGATGCTACTGATGTATCGTTACAACCATTGTACGTCACGTCTGAGGCTTTAAACTCTGACGATGTTAAAGCAGTGTTTGAGCACTGTCCTGTCGAGAAGACTGGAAGACTACACGAAATCCACAAAAACAGAAGTAGATGCATGTTGTATCAGTGCAGTACAAACTCTCCTTAGTGAAATAAAAAAAAAACTTATTTAGTAAGTAGTAAAGCTTGCACGATCTCCTTGTAGCTAGGAGATCAAAGTGCTGGAAGATACGTAACCCGAAGAGTCGTCTAAGTGGAGAAACAATGAGGGGCGGGGCTACTATACATTTTTAATGGGAAAATCAACAAATGATAAACTAAACGGTTGCTGTAACAAATTAAAGGGGGTGGGGAGGGGAAGAATATAACTAGCAATTATTACCGTTGTGGATATTACGTCGGTGTTGTGGTTGTTAGATTATATTTGAGATAGCTTAATGTTACCCATGTATCGAAGATGTACATATGGAAATATATTCACCTCATAACTTTTTTTAAGCTAGTGCCAACAAACCTTAAAAAATCGAAACCCGCTCTTGATATATATATATATATATATATATATATATATATATATATATATATATATATATATATATACATACATATATATACATATGCGCACAGTATGTGCGTGTGCGTGTGTACATGTGTTTAAAAAAATAAAATCGATCCACTAGATATGCATATAAAACAATAGCCTGTCGCCCATTTGATAAATAAATAAATTGTTGTCTGTGTTTATCTCATCTATCCGGGTAGGCATTGCCGTTCCACTCTCCCTCCCCGGCCATTTCCAACGCCTGCCCCCCCCCCCCCCTTCCCAATAGAAAAGTAGCGTACATTTATATCAATGGTTCCCAAACTTTTTCGATTGGCGACCCTCTTTTATAAAAAAAAATAAGGGACCAGCGACCCCCATAGAATTAAAAAAGCCGAAATTAGTTAGGAAATTAATAAGCACTAAAATACGATTTGTTTGTAGACTCTCAATATTAATTATTCTTGATAATTGATGGGTGAAATTGCATGCTATTCACTAGTCTTAACAATCGCGGTTAAATTTTTGTTAACGTCAACCTCATGTCATTTTGAGCATTTAATTTATTTCTTTGTTTTGTTTTTAATTGGAGAAGACGCAAAAGGAACTAAAACTCGAAAGGCAATCGATTTCACGTTTGTGTATGAACGGTACATACTACACCAAAATTGTTTGAGCAGTTTTTCATTTAACACGACACGTGGCGCGGATTCATCAACTTGAAAATCAAACAATAGTGAAAGTTTGTTTTCATTCAAAATATGTTTTTTTAAGATCTACGGACATGTCTTATATATGCCGCTGCATAGCATTATTAGACAGAGATATTTGTTGCACCTTTACTGCACTGTAATACCCAAGAATTAATTGCACGATCCTCAACAAGAAGGGTTGATGAGACTATTTCAGTATTGTGTTAGGTTTTTTTGCTTGGCAATTTTTAAATGCGACTTCATATTATGCTTGCACTAACGCTTTGTTTTCTTGGTGAAAACTTCCTGTTCGATCAAGTCTCTAACGTTTACAGCTAGCTTCACGCAGACGAAACAACTCCTTATCTTATTTGGCGTTATCCGAATGACTCGTCTCAAAATGACGTTTTAGTTTTGAAGGTTTCACAGACTCATAACTGAGAACAACTTTTCACAGTACGCATTGTTTCTTCTCTATTTCGTTTCCAGTGGTTAGTAAAGCCGAATTTCAGAAATTCTTCTAAATATATATTTTTTTTCATTGCTAGGGTTTATTCTACCAGTTGGCGACCCCCCAGCAAGCCCTTCGCGACCCCCCATGAGAACCCATGATTTATATAGAAAACGTATACGTTAGGAATAGTCCGCTGCCTGCATTGTCAAGTATCCCAATCAGAAATTTCAAGTTCGCCCCCCCCCCCTCCCCACCTCTCCCTCTCTTTCTTCGGAGAACATCGTATGTAAGAAACCCTGATAATGGTTCTGATTAGACAGTTTGGAAAACAAAACGCAAAAGAAACATTAATGCATAATTTGCATACACCGAAGAGATTGTAACCGATATCGAAAAGAAAGAACATGTTTTGTTAACCCTTAGTTTAAGAATAGTGTGCTTGATTGGTTTGGAGTACAATTGATTACATCATAAACAGGTTCGTGTTAGGTGCACGGAGTGTGAACAGATCAGTGAAAGGAATCAATGAGGACCTATCCTACTCGGCTATCCAAACACCCCATCTTAGCTTATTAATATTTAATTACCCGCGTTATTCCTATACAAACTTTTATTAATATTTAATCGCCTGCGCTATTCCTATTCAAAGTCTCGAGTTCGAATCCGGTTTTCAGTCAGTGGAACGTTGTGGAGAGTATAGGCGCTGGGCATTGTGCTGTGCACTGTATTCCTGCATATGCTGAGGTCATGAATATGAACTCTATTTCATCTGCTTAACTAATCTCTAAGTCTAATGCGGAATCTTGTATTCCTATAGGATTTGCTTATTCAACTGCATGACATAAAAGTATTGTGTGTGCTGTAAATTATTCAGAAGACGATGGTATCATAATCCTTGTTTTCAAAACTACTCATTGGTTGTGTCCGTTCAAACATTTTAGACTGAATACATTACACTTTGTGAAACAATGGGTTGTGCACAATGTCCATTCCATAACTATAGGCCTGGTAAAATGACATTGGTTGTACAAAATACACGTTTACTAATACAGCAATAGGTATGATCATGTGGTTGTAAGATTATCTTATTTTAGTTATAAATGACTTTGTCTCCGATTTGAGAGATACGGGGGGGGGGGGGGGGGTTTAGTGGAACACGGTCTCCTCAGAGGTCTTCCTTGGACCAATTAGAAACAAAATTAAATTTAATATTTTTTAAAAATTGCTCCCCCCCCCCCCCCTGGCTCCTAATGCCCCCACTCCCAACACACCGAGCAAAATGTGTGAAAGAAACCCTACTCTGCACCGGTATCAAAGACGTCTGTATTGTGTGAATTTATTACAACTTCTTGGGCTTTAGGATTGGTCTCCTGGAGTAGGGTCACATGCTTGTCAACAAAGGTCTTAACAAGTTCTTCTGTGGAAGAATAAACACCTTAGGATAGTGGTTACAAAATATTGTGTCTCTGTGTAATGCTTAAAAAGAGAACAAGTAGGCCTGTATTTGTTACACTCATCCCATCAATATATATATATATATATATATATATATATATATATATATATATATATATATATATATATATATATATATATATATATATATATATATATATATATACGACTCCGGCAAAACACATGTTTTAAATAAATAAATAATAACTTTATATATTGTTTCATATACTGTATGGACATTAAAACCAAATAACTTTTGTTACTTTTACAAAACTTCAAAATGTGCAAAAAGAAAACACGCACCATCCATTAACTTGAATATCTTCAGAATATTTAATAATAGTTTTATAGGGGATAGTTATTCATAAAAAAAGAATTTAAAAACAAGAAAAGGGGATAGTGAGGTTAGCATAATGTTCAGCCTTGCTAACATTCCAATACTTGAGTAGGGCACACAGGGCTGGGTGGACTTGGGGACATACTACGGACATATTAAAGCTGGAGACATTGTGGTCAATGATGAAGCACTATACCATGCAATCTAAGTTTTCTTAAGTAATACCATACTTGTTAGATTCTGAATAGTATCCCAAATAAATTGGTTAAAAATACAAACTTTGAATGACAACCCCATTGATCGTGAAATACTGACATCAATACTAACATTTTTTTTAAATAAACTTCTTTATTTTAAAAAAATGTGTATAGAAGAATTATTAAACAAAAAATAAATTTAAAATTCTTCTTTTATTGGTAAATCAGTTTAAAAAACAGTTGCAACATGTAGAATATTTGTCAAAAGTAACATTTTTTGGCCTTAAACCAACAAGATGTAATAATCTATTAGTCCACATTCTAGAATTTTCAAACAAATATTCAAAAATATTTCTTTTGTATGAATGTTAAATATAAACTGAACTAAACTTCAATTTTACCAAAAAAAATTGATTAATAAGGAAAGAAGAGTTATAAACTTAGTTATAAATATACAAGGTGTAATAATTATTGATTTTAATTTTTTTTTCAATCAAATTTATTTTGATATTACATTTGAAAAATCAAAAAAAATAAGTACTAAATCAAGTTGGTTAATATGTTTTTTCTTTTTCCATATGTGGTAGCTAGATATAAAAATATGATGTTACATAACACAATCATTTTGTTGACATTATATCAAGTTTAAATAGTTTATAAACATAACTAAAAATCTAAAAATAGTATTTTTGGATTTTTTTTTTTTACAATTTTAATTTTTAAAGTAATAAGTTCCATTACCAAGAAAATGATTAAACATAATATCAGTTCTATAATGTATAGAAATATGTATATACACTAAACATTTATTATCACACAGTCAGCACTTACATTTATTAACATGTTACACTGTTACATCAAAAGTAGTTTCAATAAATATTTCCAAAAATATAAAGAAAATAATGTAAATGAAAATAAATATGTATATATTGCATAGTTTATTATTACATTCAATGAGCAATGTATGTACACGTAAAATATATATGTATAATTTTGATCATGCCATATTGCTAACATAATGGATTTCAAATAAATTACAACATTAACAAACCAAATGGAAGACAAATAATATTCAAATTGACAAAATGTTGATGAACAGATGATATTATAGCCTAAATTAACTTCAAAATGATTTTTGAATTGTAGTCTTCTTTGTATTATAAAAAGACAGAAAAAGACCATCTTTTTTAACAAAGAATAACTCATCAACAGAAACAATCCACATTATCTAAGGCTAAAGCACATCATTAAGGCTAGCTATTAAATTAAGGAATCCCTGAAAATAAAATTTAAAAAAGCAGGATATAAGTTTATAATTATTATTATTGCCAAATATTATTTAAATCACAATATGGTCGAACAGATTCTAAATCAAACAGTTGACAATGTTTTGCATTTTTGAAAAAAAGATTTGAAGATGATCAACTAATGACAGAATTTCTGAACACTTATCAACATGTAAATGCATTACAATATAGAGAGCAGTGCTTGCAATTGTTGTGAATCACCAAAAAATCGATCACAATTTAATCTTAAACACATTTACTCAGTATAATACATTTAATTTGTTTTTAAATTAAAGCACAGATATAAAAAGTGGAGATCTGTTACATATAAATCATCATCATTTCCCATTTATGCCCAAGACACATGGGGCAAATAAAGTAGAGTTCATCTGTTTCTTATAAATTGTTTTCATATTTTTAAAAAGGAATCGAATGTATTCATACCAGTTTTATTTTATGGATAAAATATAAATAGAGAAAAAAAAATAGTTTAAAACAATCAGAGGTCAGTTAAGTTTTTAAGTATTGAAAGACAAAACAACTAGTGAGACTTTATGATTATTGTGTGGCTTCAGACACTAATCTTAGCATGACAAGAGGTTATTAAAATAGCCTCCTAATAGAACACCAAAACTAGTCTGTTCTTAGGGCACCAAAATTAATGTGAATAAATATTTTACCTAGTGGCATCAATGAATAGTAGCTCAACGTAGTCAGTGATTTGCAAACCTATTTATCTGACATCTAGTAAATGAAACAAATCCTTATGAAAAATGTATATCTTATGTTTACTCACAATTGAAGTCTTTTCATGCCTCTTTTCCAACCAATTTCATCAATAAATATTAGAAGAACATAATAGGCAGCAACAAATCAACCACAGACATTGCCACAATAGGTATCATGGTTTCAAGTGCTATCTTAGATTCACATCCCTTTTCATGAGCTATAGCATCACCATACAAAATTTTCAATGCAACTTCATTAAAAAATTCATTTTAAAAGACCATTTTTTTATCAACATATGCATACATTTGTTAAAGTACATTAGCAAAACCAGTTGCAATGTTTTGGAATGAGATTATGACCAGATATCAACAGCATATTCAACAGCTGAATGTGAAACAACACAAGGTAACAACGTTATGCGTTAGAGTCGCCCTTCTTGTTCTTTGGCTGTGGAGAAGGAAAAATACAGATGTAAACAAAGCATACTTTAACATAGGCACATAATATTAAGTTATATAGGCATTAAATTATAGCGTGATATATTTTTGTGTTGGAACTCTACATTTTGGAAAAGTTTAAGTAAATTAATTGTGCAAAAGGAATGTGTATGCCAGTAGAAAAATATATAACTTACTACGTATGCCGGGTTTGGTGATGGGCTGTAGTTAGGTCTAACAATTTCAAACTGAAAATAAAAAGCATCACAAATTAATTTATCCTTATCTAACTTCTAAACTATAGCAATATGTGTCATTTGCTCAATGTCAAGAAACTAAAGGAAAAACTATGAAAAAGAAATATTTAATTAGTAATTTGATATACCTTCAGTAGGAAAATAGGCTACATAAGATTTTTAGTCAACTGATTATTGGAAACACATTCTAACAGTTTTAGTAACACTTGCATGCATAAAGTAGTAAAGTAGTTCAAAACAACCACATACACACAAATAAAGATAAAAAAAGAGACAATTATGTCATCAAGTAAATGTAGCAGTCAATAATTAGATGTTTAATAGGGACTTGTCACTTACATCCTTGTGAGGTTCCAAAAGTTTAAACATGTATTCCCAAGAAAAGTTTGCAGTCTGGCCTTCAGGTTTGGGTGCTGGAAAAATAAATTAGTTGTGTATTTAACACTAAAAATCAGAAGTGTATGTTAAATACATGTTTTGAAAATCTCTAATTAAAAACAAATGTGTCTTTGAGTTATTTTTGAAGTGTTAAATACATTTAGACTTTTCCAATAATTCATATATTTTTTAAATTTTTTTCTAATTATAATAATAATAATAAATAAATAATTGAAAACCAGAATACATTTTAAAATTTAACATTTAAAATCCTTCTTTGTTCAATCTAGTTTTCTACAAGATTAAGTTTCTATACTGCTAGGAAAAGAATAACTTACCATTTCTTTCCTTCATGGTGTCCCGACTAGCTGATGTCCCTTGACCATCATACCAGGCAGAGTCTTTGAATCCTGAGCGCTTGCCTCTAATCAGTTTACCATCCCTGCTGCCCTCACTTGTTCCAGCTTCAGAGTAAGCATCAGGTGAGTACAGTGATGGGGTGCCCCACGAGCCTTTGGTGGCTATTTGGGTGGCGAATATACTTCTAAATGGTGCATCACTGTTGAGTAGAAAATATCAGTATCAGTTTTATGCTTCACTATTTTAGGTTAAGAGCTTCTAAATGGCATATAATTAGTTCACTAATAAACATTATGTAGAATATTTGTTAAAATCTACATAATATTTAGAAATTGTATTTATAACAACAAATAATAAGTATGCCATAGTCTTTGGAGTATGCCTGTAATGAAACTTTTATTACATGGATCTTAATTAAAATAGCTTTAATTAATTTTTTTTTTAAGAACGCCATAATAATGTTGAAATCACAATAGCTATTAAAATCAATAAGGTGAAAGTTTAAAGTTGGTATCCTCAAAATACACCTTCAACACTAATGATAATTTTGTAGAAGATTCTTAAAATGTAGAAAATCAATTCGCGGTAACATTGCTTTTGTCTTTGCAACTCTTTAATGCTCAAAGACGTGTTATTTAAATTAATGGCAAATATAACATAGTGTTAGAGATAGTTCTATACTGATAAACTTTCAAATGTGATTTAAATAAGTTAACCAAAGTTAACTGAATCAACTTATTTAATCAAAGATTTAAGTAATGGGCACAATGAATCCATGATTGTGTTGTTTATTTCTGACATTAAAAACTATAATAGTTACAGAAAAAGGCAGGAATAAAGTGTTTGACAACTGACCGATCTAGTGAAGGAGTGCTGCCCTGTGTTTGATTAGCAGATTTCCTCTTGATGCAACACCACACAATGACTGCCACAGTCACAGCCAGGATCACAAACAATGGGATGCCAACAGCCAGACCAATGGTTAGGTCATGGTTGGCCTCAGCTGTCACAGCTGTTAAATAAAATATTTTAAAATCACTTGTTTATAAAAATCACATCAACAGTTAACAAATGTAACAACCTTTCACCATGTTCTGCCGGAGGAAAAATGTTTTCAAACAAAGGATTTTCAAACAAAGAAATGTAATAAAAATCTGTAACTACTAAACATACCAGTACTGCAATTTGTACCAAACCATCCAGGTTTACAAGTACATTTTCCTGTAAATCTATCACACTGTTGGGTGTTTGTTGCTACACAGTTACAGGTGTTAGAACAGTTTACTCCATACATATTTTGACCGCAGGCTAAAAGAGTTAAAAAATGTATTAATTGTGCTGCTTCAATTACAACAATATGTATAAATATGAGCCAAGTTGATGATGGTTAAAACGCTGTGATATAAGTTCAGACAGGGTGGAGTAGGCACTACATTAAACAAATGTGAAAATTTAATGTTAAATTTTCAGATAACATGGTAAAAGTACACATAAAATAAAACATATAAATGATTACATTAAATGTGTAAAACATTAAGAAATAATTCAGTTATTTCTTTGTATATTATAATAATTGTTTTTCCAAAATTTTCAACATAGCTCAGTTGTAATACATGATCACAGACATAAAGGAATAAAAAAAGAGACTGCTATTAATTTATACTTAAGATATTTCTTGCCAGGCTAATTTTTAAAAGTTATTTAAACCACACCTATAAGTAGAAAAAAAATGTATACATCAATATATCAGTTTCAAAACTGAATGGGCAATTAGTTTTACCTGTATTACAAATAGCCCCACTCCATCCAGGTTTACATGTACAAGCTCCAGTCGCATCATTACAATCTTGAGTGTTTGTCATATTACAGCTGCAAGAAAAGCTGCAGTTTGCTCCATAATGAGTTGCATCACAAGCTGAAGAACATAATTTATTTGTATTAATATTATATTGCATTTAAAGCACCACATTTACACATGTCTAGAACACAAAGCCTGCCAATTTTTTTTATTTCTGAAATCATTTTCTCCACAGAACATGTATACTTTAGCATTCACACTTACTGAACATTTTGTATAACATTTTAGAAAACACACATATCCTTTGACCTGAAGCAATTACTATATAGGCCTTGATTATTAATAGAAAGAGTAACCAAAAGAAAAAGCAGATGTATAATGTGGGCACAAACATTATTATTTTAATGGAGAATGGCGTAGATATGGTGACTACAATTCAGCAATGAATTATCTAAAAAATACAGAACATGCAAAAAAGTAGTAGACGTTTAAAAATTATGTATGTTTTTAAATGACACAAAGTAATTAAGTTGAGTCAAGAGCAAAAAGTATATATTAAGTAATATAGACTATAGAATTTTGAACAAAAACCACAAAATATATTTTAATGAAGATCACTGAGACCATGGTTGCCATGCCATAAAAAAAAATCATAAAACTGAATATGTAACTCCAGTTAAAACAATGGTGTGAACAAGAAGCCAAAAAATAATCATGTTGCTACTTACATGGACACACTGGTAGGTTATTTTCACTAACAATGCACACAGAGTTGTTTTCACAACCTGACAATGCATTGAATATATCACACACACTACTGTCTTTGGTATCTGAAAAACAAATTTTTTGCTAATGAAATTGTAAATCTTGCATACTCAGGCTTGGGTTTCCATCATAAAATAATAATTAAGTTTTTAAAGAGCATGTTTAAATGCTGGCCTAAGCTTGTCTTCTTCAGATTCTAGTTTTAAAGTTATTTTAGTAAAGGACAGTGGAACATTTATATTTTCAATAAAGTACATGTATTTTATCCTGTTTAGAAGAAAAATAATATAAAAACTTACAGTTGTATTCTTGTGTTGTGACTACCTGAGCAGGGTAGGTCTTGTTATTTATTTCAAAAGTAGCTGACACTACATATCCTGATAAAACAGCTGCTGCATAGATATCTGGGTTTTCTTCAGTTTTATTACTCATTTCAATCATTGTATCAACAATCAGTGATCCTTTGCTGTGAAAAGAAGAAATAATTTTATATTTGATTATCCAGTCACCATAAAATGATTTTATCTCATTTGTATGTTAAGATCTGTGCTTAACAACTCTGAGCCAACAATCAAGACTGATGTTAGAACATGGTCTTACGCCTACAAGGTGATCACAATTTCACCAATCTTTAACAAATACCTCTGACCAGCTGTGCAAGTAACATATATGATAATAGGGCATAAAGATACGCCCCTAAACTGATGTGCCTTAAACTGACTCACAAATATCACAAAATAATTTGAAATCCATTGCATCTACCCTATATTTCTACATGTCTAAAATGGTGCTTCACCATCTAACTAATGTCACATTAATTTACTCTTATTAGAATCGTCAATGCATTACATATTAGTATAATAGTTTGGAACAAATATAAGAAAAAGTGACTCATATAAAATAATCTCATGTTTATATAGAAAAATGCATAGGTCTAAGTGAAAATTGAATTTGACTTAACACTGACATATTTTACATACATGGCTCTTAATGTTTATTTTTTGGCATAATCATTCTATATACTGTGTTTCAGCTTTTTTTATATACTAAATCTAATGACCCTACATATACTTAATATTAGGGACATTGCACTCAATAATTTCTGTTACTATATAACTTTAGACTACATCCAATTTAATACATTGTTGTTTTATTTAGATATTTTTTAATACGAGTTGTAAATTAGAGAACATTTACATTAATAAGAAACCAAAAACAGGTTGAGGTGCAGGTTGCCAAACACTTTACTTACCGTATAATTATATAACATGTGTTTGTAGAAAAAATATAATCACATTAGAAAACGATTTACTTACCGGATTCCAATTACGATGGTTCTAACAAATTTGCCTTGACCCAATAACTGACCTAAATTGTTGAGCTAAAAGCAAAAAATTTAACATATGAATTACTCAAGTTTTAAACAATAAAAAACATAATTCAAAAATGCATCTAAAAAAATTGATAATGCTTTTAAATACACACTTTATACATCCTAATTTTAAAAACTTTTACTAATTTAATCAGAGAAATTTTATTTCTCCAAAGTATTCTTCTAATCAGCTGCTTACATGATTTTCAATTTTGTTCTTGAGGTCCCAATATTTTTCTGTTGTATTATCTACTAAAGATGTATCATTGTCTGGGAAATCGTAGTTAATGATAATCCTAGCATGGTATGTTGCAATTTCAGCTAAAGATGAAACAAAATATTTGGCATACATTAATATAACACATTATTTGAATGATAAATAAAATATAAATAATCAAAACAAAATGGTACACATTTTTAAATTTTTGCTGCAAGTTTTTTAGTGGTTTGAATCAAAAGTTGTTATGTCCAAAAATATATTTCTTTAATTAAGGTTGTAGTGGATTATCATTTTTGAAATATGTTTTTTTTGTGAATCCATAAAAATACAACATGATGCTTTATAAATGTTAGAGCACGGTTAGTCAATAAGAAGCCAGAAGAAAGGGTGGCTGAGGAACTTGACAAGTAAGATTTGAAAGCACAAAGCCCATATCAAAACTACATTCAGCAGTGCCATTTAGATTGTAACAAGAATCATGTGGGTCTGGACAGTAAATTGTGTTCCCACATTCATTAAAATCTGTGTCACATTTGGGGCCAGTCCAACGGGGTTTACAAGTGTAATTTCAGTTGATGTTATCACTGCCAATAGTGTGTTTGATGCAGCACCGTTAGATTTGTCATCAGTAATGTTTACATGTAACTGAAATTAAAAGTAAAGCTAACCAAACACCGGGAATGGATTGGCTATGAAATTTTGAGGTTTGGAATTCGATATGTACTCAAAAATGCTCTTATTGCAATGCTAATCAGGCTAAATGTTATAATTATGTATAATTTTTATGTAAAAAAAACAAGCAAAAATGTAGGAATTATTACTATGTATTTTTTTTTACAGTTTTACTTGCAAAATAAACACAACATTTCTAATAATGCAGGCTAATAGGTTAATTTAATATTTTTCAAATCGTAGTGGCTTGGCCTTGTTCTAGTACAAGATAGAAGTCAGATAATAGTAGACAAGTAAAGAAATCAACAGATTGGATTCTGTCAACATTTTTAAAATGAATTACTTTACATTTTTAACAAAAAACTATACAATTACCTGTATTACAATTTGCTCCACTCCATCCTGGTTTACATGTACAATCACCTGAGACATCATTACAGTCAACTGTGTTTGTCATATTACAGCTGCAAGTTTTGTTGCAGTTTGATCCATAATGATTTGCATCACAAACTGAAAAATGTATTTTATTTTGGCTCATTTAAGGTTATTAAATCGTCACAAAAAAAATTTGGAAAAAAAAGTTTTCAATTATACATTTAGCATTTATTAGGCATATACATACTCTGTTACTGATATTTCTTCTGTAAATGATTTTTAATTAACCACCTAGCCATACAGTGTAGTAATGATGGGTTATAAATTATTTTTAATTTAAATGACCAAGGTACATTTATATAGTTTAATTAGGATTTTTGATATGTAAATGTTCTAGGCTTTACAATCAGGTTTTAGATGTATGAGATGTTGTTTCTTTTTCAGAAGCCATGGTTATAAATAGGTGGTATTAAAATTAAGCTTAAACAATCTGAAATCATTTGTGGACAAAAATTTTTTATAGCAATTGTTTACCTGTATTACAAATGGTTCCACTCCATCCTGGTTTACATGTACAATCACCTGACACATCATCACAGTCAACTGTGTTTGTTATATTACAGCTGCAAGTTTTGTTGCAGTTTGATCCATAATGATTTGCATCACAAACTGAAAAATGTATTTTACTTTTGCTCATTTAAGGTTAATAAATCATCACAAAATAAATTTGGAATAAACATGTTTCAATTAAAAATGTATCATTCATTAAGCGTATACATACTCTGCTATTGATATTTCTTCCATAAATGATTTTAACCACCTAGCTATATAATATGGTAATAAAGTGTTATGTATTTAATTTAATTTGAATGACCAAGATAAATAGTTTAATTTGCCTTGTTTATATGGAAAAGCTCTAAGCTATGCAATCTTGTTTTAGATGTATGAGATTGTCTTCCTTTTTCTAAGGGCATGATTATAAATGGGTGGTTTTGAAATTAAGCTTAAATAATCTGAAATCATTTATAGAAAACAATTTTTGAGAGCAAACATTGACCTGTATTACAAATGGTTCCACTCCATCCTGGTTTACATGTACAAGCTCCTGAGACATCATCACAGTCAAATGTGTTTGTCATATTACAGTTGCATGGGATGCTGCAGTTTGCTCCATAATGAGTTGCATTACAAACTGAAAAATATAATGTATGTTGACTAATAAATTATTATTTAAAATTGTCACAACATAAACTTTGAAAATATACATTTCAAGTTTCAATTGATCACTCATATACATATTGTGCTGCTTATATTTGTTTCATGGATGATTGTAACCATGAGGCATGTAATGAGCTTAAGGTAAGCTATAGCTGTATTTTATTTGATCTAATTAAGAAAGCTGATAATAAGTATACTTTATGTATGCATTTACTATATGGCAAATCATTAAGCTTCTTGATGTTATTTCAGGATTTATGAGATACATTTTCTTTCTTTGAGGACTTACTAATACTAACGTATGGGTAAAATTATTCTTAAACAGTTTGATATCATTTATGTACAACATAATTATAAATAATAAATTATTACCAGAATTGCACATGGGCCCATTCCATCCTGTTTTACATGTACAAGCACCTGAAACATCATCACAATCAACTGTGTTTGTCATATTACAGCTGCAGGTGTTGTTGCAGTTTGCTCCAAAATGAGTTGTATCACAAACTGAAATAGTTCATTTTTTACTTATTGAATACCTTTAAATTTTCATACTTTAATATTAGAAAAAGAAATGTTTTGAATTAATAATTAATCATTCATTAGGCATAAACAAACTCTGCTATAGTGCATATTTTAAAAAATGTAAATGACTAAGATACATCAATTATAGTTGAATTAAGCATTTTTATATTGAAAAGCCCTAAGCTTTATTGTTTTTTTTTAGAGTTAATTCCGAGAAGGTCTTTATTTTTTATAAGGGCAGGTTATAAATGGGTGGTATTAAAATTAAGCTTAAACAATCTGAAATCATTTGTGGACAACAATTTTTGATAGCAAATGTTTACCTGTATTACAATTTGCTCCACTCCATCCTGGTTTACATGTACAATCACCTGACACATCATCACAGTCAACTGTGTTTGTCATATTACAGCTGCAAGTTTTGTTGCAGTTTGATCCATAATGATTTGCATCACAAACTGAAAAATGTATTTTATTTTGGGTCATTTAAGGTTATTAAATCGTCACAAAATCAATTTGGAAAAAAAAAAATTCAATTATACATTTAGCATTTATTAAGCATATACATACTCTGTTACTGACATTTCTTCCATAAATGGTTTTAATTAACCACCTAGCCATACAGTGTAGTAATGATGGGTTATAAATTATTTTTAATTTAAATGACCAAGGTACATAAAATATAGTTTAATTAGCATTTTTTATATGTAAAAGTTCTAAGCTTTGCTATCTTGTTTCAGATGTATGAGATGGTGTTTCTTTTTTCTGAAGCCATGGTTATAAATGGGTGGTATTAAAATTAAGCTTAAACAATCTGAAATCATTTGTGGACAACAATTTTTGATAGCAAATGTTTACCTGTATTACAATTGGCTCCACTCCATCCTGGTTTACATGTACAATCACCTGACACATCATCACAGTCAACTGTGTTTGTCATATTACAGCTGCAAGTTTTGTTGCAGTTTGATCCATAATGATTTGCATCACAAACTGAAAAATGTATTTTATTTTGGGTCATTTAAGGTTATTAAATCGTCACAAAATCAATTTGGAAAAAAAAAATTTCAATTATACATTTAGCATTTATTAAGCATATACATACTCTGTTACTGACATTTCTTCCATAAATGGTTTTAATTAACCACCTAGCCATACAGTGTAGTAATGATGGGTTATAAATTATTTTTAATTTAAATGACCAAGGTACATAAAATATAGTTTAATTAGCATTTTTTATATGTAAAAGTTCTAAGCTTTGCAATCTTGTTTCAGATGTATGAGATGGTGTTTCTTTTTCTGAAGCCATGGTTATAAATGGGTGGTATTAAAATTAAGCTTAAACAATCTGAAATCATTTGTGGACAACAATTTTTGATAGCAAATGTTTACCTGTATTACAATTGGCTCCACTCCATCCTGGTTTACATGTACAATCACCTGACACATCATCACAGTCAACTGTGTTTGTCATATTACAGCTGCAAGTTTTGTTGCAGTTTGATCCATAATGATTTGCATCACAAACTGAAAAATGTATTTTATTTTGGCTCATTTAAGGTTATTAAATCGTCACAAAATCAATTTGGAAAAAAAAAATTCAATTATACATTTAGCATTTATTAAGCATATACATACTCTGTTACTGACATTTCTTCCATAAATGGTTTTAATTAACCACCTAGCCATACAGTGTAGTAATGATGGGTTATAAATTATTTTTAATTTAAATGACCAAGGTACATAAAATATAGTTTAATTAGCATTTTTTATATGTAAAAGTTCTAAGCTTTGCTATCTTGTTTCAGATGTATGAGATGGTGTTTCATTTTCTGAAGCCATGGTTATAAATGGGTGGTATTAAAATTAAGCTTAAACAATCTGAAATCATTTGTGGACAACAATTTTTGATAGCAAATGTTTACCTGTATTACAATTGGCTCCACTCCATCCTGGTTTACATGTACAATCTCCTGACACATCATCACAGTCAACTGTGTTTGTCATATTACAGCTGCAAGTTTTGTTGCAGTTTGATCCATAATGATTTGCATCACAAACTGAAAAATGTATTTTATTTTAGCTCATTTAAGGTTATTAAATCATCACAAAATCAATTTGGAAAAAAAAAATTTCAATTATACATTTAGCATTTATTAGGCATATACATACTCTGTTACTGACATTTCTTCCATAAATGGTTTTAATTAACAACCTAGCCATACAGTGTAGTAATGATGGGTTATAAATTATTTTTAACTTAAATGACCAAGGTACATCTATCTATCTATATATATAATTCTCTTCTGGGATCAGTTAGAAAACAAGCTGCAAGCGCCTCCTTGCAGTCCGATCTATTTCTCTCTATCACTATCACCCCCACCCCACCCCCACATGATCTGGTGAGCGGTGTTCACTCTGTTTACATTTTACAATCATAGAGACGGGTTTGGTGACGGCTATTAGGGGCAGATAATTTAGTTTGAAACGATTTTAAACTTAGAGGAGGTAACTAAGAGGAGGCTGCTTTCACGTGGGTGGGGAGGGGTAGTGTTTTTAAGCAAATATTTTCAATGGCAGCATTGGTACTGTCGAATTCACAAATTATAAATTACTGAAAAGTAGAGAAAAACAACTAAATAGGGGCGTATGATATGCAGCGGGTCGGCTCGTAAAATATAGTTTAATTAGGATTTTTGATATGTAAATGTTCTAGGCTTTACAATCAGGTTTTAGATGTATGAGATGGTGTTTCTTTTTCTGAAGCTATGGTTATAAATGGGTGGTATGAAAATGAAGCTTAAACATTCTGAAATCATTTGTGGACAACAATTTTTGATAGCAAATGTTTACCTGTATTACAATTGGCTCCACTCCATCCTGGTTTACATGTACAATCACCTGACACATCATCACAGTCAACTGTGTTTGTCATATTACAGCTGCAAGTTTTGTTGCAGTTTGATCCATAATGATTTGCATCACAAACTGAAAAATGTATTTTATTTTGGCTCATTTAAGGTTATTAAATCCTCACAAAATAAATTTGGAAAAAATATTTTTCACTTATAAATGTATCATTCATTAGGCATATACATACTCTGTTACTGATATTTCTTCCATAAATGATTTCAACCACCTAGCCATATAGTGTAGTAATGATGTGTATACTATACATGTCTAGAAAACAAGCCTGCCAAAAGTTATTTTTTATATATTTTTATTTATTTTTAATTTTTAATATAGCTTTATTTTTCCCCCAGAACATGTACACATTAACAAAGATAAATAAGACCATGGTTGCAATGCTATTAGAAAATCATAAAAAAATAACAGGTTACCCCAGTTAAAATAATATAAGTTAACAAGAAGCCATCAGAAAAGTCAATTGTGTTGTTCAGTACACAGCTACATGGAAGTGAGCAGTTGACACCATAATGTGTCCCATTGCAAACTGACATGTAATGAAAAGTAGTTAGACAGTGTACACACTATTATTTCAGAAGCAAAGAAAATTAAATTGGTTTAGGTACACAGGTAGAAAAGTTGCATAACATCTGCAACAATGTACATGACAGCTAATGCATCTGAATAATGTACGCATTTGTAGAGAATAAAATCTGAACAAATTATATTTACTACAAAATATAAATGTACACCACAGATTCAATTCATTTAGAAAACATTTTATAAACAAGAAGAAAGAAATTGTCTGAACAACTACCTTGGCACAGAGCACCAGGTGTGAGTTTCTGATATCCTGACACACATCTGCATTCAGCAGAACCATTCAAATTGTGACATTCTTCATGTTGGCCACAATAACTAGAGTTGCTGCACTCATTAATATCTAGATCACAGTTGGTTCCAGTCCAACCAGGTTTACATGTGCAAGTTCCAATGGTGTCATTACAATCAGCAGTGTTTGCCACAATACAGAGACAAGTATTTGAACAGTTTGTACCATAATGGGTAGCATCACAAGCTGTTGATTTGGAGAAAGGATGTTTTTTTTTTACATTAGAAATGCCATAAATCAAGTATGAAAAATCTTCCTTCTTGTTAGTGAAGCCAATAATTATATACAGCTTAATGCAGTACTTTAGTTAGGACAACATTAGTGGACAAGAAGCCAGATGAAAAGTTTGCTGAAGTACCTTGGCAAAGTGCACTAGAACTTGGTTTTGTGAACCCTACATCACATCTACATTCAGCACTGCCATTTAGATTGTAACAAGAATCATGTGGGTCTGGACAGTAACTTGTGTCCCCACATTCATCAATGTCTGTGTCACATTTGGTGCCAGTCCAACCAGTTTTACATCTACAAGACCCATCTGTCTCATTACAGTCAACTGTGTTGTTTAGTACACAGCCACATGGAAGTGAGCAGTTGACACCATAATGTGTCCCATTGCAAACTGACATGTAATGAAAAGTAGTTAGACAGTGTTCATACTCATATTTAAGAAGCAAAGAAAATGTAACTGTTTTAAGCATAAAGGTAGAAAAGTTGCATAACATCTTCAACAATGTACATGACAGCTATTGCATCTGAATAATGTACGCATATGTAGAGACTGAAATCTGAACAAAATATGTTTACTACAAAACATAAATGTTCACCACAGATTCAATTCATTTAGACAACATTTTATAAACAAGAAGAAAGAAATTGTCTGAACAACTACCTTGGCACAGAGCACCAGGTGTGAGTTTCTGATATCCTGACACACATCTGCATTCAGCAGAACCATTCAAATTGTGACATTCTTCATGTTGGCCACAATAACTAGAGTTGCTGCACTCATTAATATCTAGATCACAGTTGGTTCCAGTCCAACCAGTTTTACATGTGCAAGTTCCAATGGTGTCATTACAATCAGCAGTGTTTGCCACAATACAGAGACAAGTATTTGAACAATTTGTACCATAATGGGTAGCATCACAAGCTGTTGATTTGGAGAAAGGATTTTAATCTACATTAGAAATGCTGTGAATCAAGTATGAAAAATCTTCCTTCTTGTTAGTGAAGCCAATAATTGTATACAGCTTAATGCAGTACTTTAGTTAGAACAACATTAGTGTACAAGAAGCCAGATGAAAAGTTGGCTGAAGTACCTTGGCAAAGTGCACTAGAACTTGGTTTTGTAAACCCTACATCACATCTACATTCAGCACTGCCATTTAGATTGTAACAAGAATCATGTGGGTCTGGACAGTAACTTGTGTCCCCACATTCATCAATGTCTGTGTCACATTTGGTGCCAGTCCAACCAGTTTTACATGTGCAAGTTCCAATGGTGTCATTACAATCAGCAGTGTTTGCCACAATACAGAGACAAGTATTTGAACAGTTTGTACCATAATGTGTAGCATCACAAGCTGTTGATTTGGAGAAAGGATGTTTTATCTACATTAGAAATGCTGTGAATCAAGTATTAAAAATTTTTCTTCTTGTTAGTGAAGCCAATAATTGTATACAGCTTAATGCAGTACTTTAGTTAGAACAACATTATTGGACAAAAAGCCAGATGAAAAGTTGGCTGAAGTACCTTGGCAAAGTGCACTAGAACTTGGTTTTGTAAACCCTACATCACATCTACATTCAGCAGTGCCATTTAGATTGTAACAAGAATCATGTGGGTCTGGACAGTAACTTGTGTTTAGACATTCATTAATGTCTGTGTCACATTTGGTGCCAGTCCAACCAATTTTACATCTACAAGACCCGTCTGTCTCATTACAGTCAATTGTGTTGCTCAGTACACAGCCACATGGAAGTGAGCAGTTGACACCATAATGTGTCCCATTGCAAACTGATGTGTAATGAAAAGTAGTTAGACAGTGTACACACTATTATTTCAGAAGCAAAGAAAATTTAACTGGTTTTGCCATACAGGTAGGAAAGTTGCATTTTGTTGCTGTTTATGTGGAAACATTTGTCTATTTTTAAAGTAGACATGTGTATTATCAGACACATTAATGTAAAGCTTATTTCATATTTTATCTGTCCTGATTTTAAAAATACCATCTTAGTAAAATTATCACATGTTTAAAGTGTAAAATTGAAATATTTTTTTTAAAACTTGTAATTATTTATAATTTTTTCTCACACTATGTTTGTGGAATTGTGCTTAAAAACAAACTTTTGATAAGCACCTGTTAGTATCTAGTGTGTAAGTTCTGTTAGCCTAGAGCAGCCTAGACAGACTACAGCCTTCAATTATGTAAATATTAAAAATATCTACACTTGTTATAGTTAAACATTAAATACTGTGATCCTTTATATGATATATAAATGTACAATTCATATAGGCCCTATATGTTTGTAATTAAACATTTTAAATGATTTTAGCAAAAATAAAAAATAAAATTCTTGGTGTGCAAGTCTCAGTACATTAGTAAGGTGTTAAAGTTAATAATAATGATTTGCATGGTCAAAATGAGTCTGCTTGTTTTAGTTTTTAACAATCTATAGTGTTAAATAAATTACTACCAAAGCTAGTTATTGGTTAACATTTTTGTTGTCAGATTTTTTATACAGTAAAAGATTAAATCATTAAATTGCAAAAAAAAAAAAATATTAGAAAGTTTTACAAGTGCATGCTTTGCTCAAAGTGGTAAAATGTTAGTGGCCAAGAAGCCAAAAAAAAAGTTGGCTGAAGTACCTTGACAAAGTGCACTAGAACTTGGTTTTGTAAACCCTACATCACATCTACATTCAGCACTGCCATTTAAATTGTAACAATAATCATGTGGGTCTGGACAGTAACTTGAATTTAGACATTCATCAATGTCTGTTTGACAAAAGAATCCATTCCAGCCCTGTTTGCAAATGCAAGCTCCATTTGTGTCATTACAGTCAGCAGTGTTTGCTATGACACACTGACATTGTGTGGAGCAGTTTGTACCATAATGTGTTGTATCACAAGCTGTTGATGTGTAAACATTAAAGGATTTCTTAGCATAGTTTGCAATGAATACATTGTTTTATTATTTCAGAGTTGTACTGTTACAATGTGGTTTTGATTAGATAAACAAAATATATTATTTTTAACTTAAGGTTTCATTGGGTTTTTTTAAAAAATATATTAGTTAATAATTGCTATAGATTAATCAAAATAATAACAAGACACATTTGTGTTTTTACTAAGCAAATAAAAGTTTGAGTTAGTGATATTATTTAGTAAATGTATGGAGAATTCTTTGCTATTAGACAAATCAATAAATTACAAGTATACAAGTGTTGTTTTTTTTTACAGTGCAACAAAAACTGCTTGTGCTACAAGAGTTAGAACTATGTTAGTCAACAAGAAGCCACATGAAATAAATGACTCAAATACCTTGACATGATGAATTAAGAGCAGAAAAGACAAATCCATCATCACATCTACATTGGGCAGTGCCATTTAGATTGTAACAAGAATCATGTGGGTCTGGACAGTAACTTGTATTTAGACATTCATCAATGTCTGTGTCACATTTGGTGCCAGTCCAACCAGTTTTACATCTACAAGACCCATCTGTCTCATTACAGTCAATTGTGTTGTTCAGTACACAGCTACATGGAAGTGAGCAGTTGACACCATAATGTGTCCCATTGCAAACTGACATGTAATGAAAAGTAGTTAGACAGTGTACACACTATTATTTCAGAAGCAAAGAAAATTAAACTCATTTAGGTATACAGGTAGAAAAGTTGCATAACATCTGCAACAACGTACATGACAGCTAATGCATCTGAATAATGTAGGCATATGTAGAGAATAAAATCTCAACAAATTATATTTACGACAAAACAAATGTACACCACAGATTCAATTCATTTAGAAAACATTTTATAAACAAGAAGAAAGAAATTGTCTGAACAACTACCTTGGCACAGAGCACCAGGTGTGAGTTTCTGATATCCTGACACACATCTGCATTCAGCAGAACCATTCAAATTGTGACATTCTTCATGTTGGCCACAATAACTAGAGTTGCTGCACTCATCAATATCTAGATCACAGTTGGTTCCAGTCCAACCAGTTTTACATGTGCAAGTTCCAAAGGTGTCGTTACAATCAGCAGTGTTTGCCACAATACAGAGACAAGTACTTGAACAGTTTGTACCATAATGTGTAGCATCACAAGCTGTTGATTTGGAGAAAGGATTTTTTATCTACATTAGAAATGCCGTCAATCAAGTATGAAAAATCTTCCTTCTTGTTAGTGAAGCCAATTATTTTATACAGCTTAATGCAGTACTTTAGTTAGGACAACATTAGTGGACAAGAAGCCAGATGAAAAGTTGGCTGAAGTACCTTGGCAAAGTGCACTAGAACTTGGTTTTGTAAACCCTACATCACATCTACATTCAGCAGTGCCATTTAGATTGTAACAAGAATCATGTGGGTCTGGACAGTAACTTGTGTTCCCACATTCATCAATGTCTGTGTCACATTTGGTGCCAGTCCAACCAGTTTTACATCTACAAGACCCGTCTGTCTCATTACAGTCAATTGTGTTGCTCAGTACACAGCCACATGGAAGTGAGCAGTTGACACCATAATGTGTCCCATTGCAAACTGATGTGTAATGAAAAGTAGTTAGAGAGTGTACACACTATTATTTCAGAAGCAAAGAAAATTTAACTGGTTTTGCCATACAGGTAGGAAAGTTGCATTTTGTTGCTGTTTATGTGGAAACATTTGTCTATTTTCAAAGTAGACATGTGTATTATCAGACACATTAATGTAAAGCTTATTTCATATTTTATCTGTCCTGATTTTAAAAATACCATCTTAGTAAAATTATCACATGTTTAAAGTGTAAAATTGAAATATTTTTTTTAAAACTTGTAATTATTTATAATTTTTTCTCACACTATGTTTGTGGAATTGTGCTTAAAAACAAACTTTTGATAAGCACCTGTTAGTATCTAGTGTGTAAGTTCTGTTAGCCTAGAGCAGCCTAGACAGACTACAGCCTTCAATTATGTAAATATTAAAAATATCTACACTTGTTATAGTTAAACATTAAATACTGTGATCCTTTATATGATATATAAATGTACAATTCATATAGGCCCTATATGTTTGTAATTAAACATTTTAAATGATTTTAGCAAAAATAAAAAATAAAATTCTTGGTGTGCAAGTCTCAGTACATTAGTAAGGTGTTAAAGTTAATAATAATGATTTGCATGGTCAAAATGAGTCTGCTTGTTTTAGTTTTTAACAATCTATAGTGTTAGATAAATTACTACCAAAGCTAGTTATTGGTTAACATTTTTGTTGTCAGATTTTTTATACAGTAAAAGATTAAATCATTAAATTGCAAAAAAAAAAATATTAGAAAGTTTTACAAGTGCATGCTTTGCTCAAAGTGGTAAAATGTTAGTGGCCAAGAAGCCAAAAAAAAAGTTGGCTGAAGTACCTTGACAAAGTGCACTAGAACTTGGTTTTGTAAACCCTACATCACATCTACATTCAGCACTGCCATTTAAATTGTAACAATAATCATGTGGGTCTGGACAGTAACTTGAATTTAGACATTCATCAATGTCTGTTTGACAAAAGAATCCATTCCAGCCCTGTTTGCAAATGCAAGCTCCATTTGTGTCATTACAGTCAGCAGTGTTTGCTATGACACACTGACATTGTGTGGAGCAGTTTGTACCATAATGTGTTGTATCACAAGCTGTTGATGTGTAAACATTAAAGGATTTCTTAGCATAGTTTGCAATGAATACATTGTTTTATTATTTCAGAGTTGTACTGTTACAATGTGGTTTTGATTAGATAAACAAAATATATTATTTTTAACTTAAGGTTTCATTGGGTTTTTTTTTAAAATATATTAGTTAATAATTGCTATAGATTAATCAAAATAATAACAAGACACATTTGTGTTTTTACTAAGCAAATAAAAGTTTGAGTTAGTGATATTATTTAGTAAATGTATGGAGAATTCTTTGCTATTAGACAAATCAATAAATTACAAGTATACAAGTGTTGTTTTTTTTTACAGTGCAACAAAAACTGCTTGTGCTACAAGAGTTAGAACTATGTTAGTCAACAAGAAGCCACATGAAATAAATGACTCAAATACCTTGACATGATGAATTAAGAGCAGAAAAGACAAATCCATCATCACATCTACATTGGGCAGTGCCATTTAGATTGTAACAAGAATCATGTGGGTCTGGACAGTAACTTGTATTTAGACATTCATTAATGTCTGTGTCACATTTGGTGCCAGTCCAACCAGTTTTACATCTACAAGACCCATCTGTCTCATTACAGTCAATTGTGTTGTTCAGTACACAGCCACATGGAAGTGAGCAGTTGACACCATAATGTGTCCCATTGCAAACTGACATGTAATGAAAAGTAGTTAGACAGTGTACACACTATTATTTCAGAAGCAAAGAAAATTAAACTCATTTAGGTATACAGGTAGAAAAGTTGCATAACATCTGCAACAACGTACATGAGAGCTAATGCATCTGAATAATGTAGGCATATGTAGAGAATAAAATCTCAACAAATTATATTTACGACAAAACAAATGTACACCACAGATTCAATTCATTTAGAAAACATTTTATAAACAAGAAGAAAGAAATTGTCTGAACAACTACCTTGGCACAGAGCACCAGGTGTGAGTTTCTGATATCCTGACACACATCTGCATTCAGCAGAACCATTCAAATTGTGACATTCTTCATGTTGGCCACAATAACTAGAGTTGCTGCACTCATCAATATCTAGATCACAGTTGGTTCCAGTCCAACCAGTTTTACATGTGCAAGTTCCAAAGGTGTCGTTACAATCAGCAGTGTTTGCCACAATACAGAGACAAGTACTTGAACAGTTTGTACCATAATGTGTAGCATCACAAGCTGTTGATTTGGAGAAAGGATTTTTTATCTACATTAGAAATGCCGTCAATCAAGTATGAAAAATCTTCCTTCTTGTTAGTGAAGCCAATTATTTTATACAGCTTAATGCAGTACTTTAGTTAGGACAACATTAGTGGACAAGAAGCCAGATGAAAAGTTGGCTGAAGTACCTTGGCAAAGTGCACTAGAACTTGGTTTTGTAAACCCTACATCACATCTACATTCAGCAGTGCCATTTAGATTGTAACAAGAATCATGTGGGTCTGGACAGTAACTTGTGTTCCCACATTCATCAATGTCTGTGTCACATTTGGTGCCAGTCCAACCAGTTTTACATCTACAAGACCCGTCTGTCTCATTACAGTCAATTGTGTTGCTCAGTACACAGCCACATCGAAGTGAGCAGTTGACACCATAATGTGTCCCATTGCAAACTGATGTGTAATGAAAAGTAGTTAGAGAGTGTACACACTATTATTTCAGAAGCAAAGAAAATTTAACTGGTTTTGCCATACAGGTAGGAAAGTTGCATTTTGTTGCTGTTTATGTGGAAACATTTGTCTATTTTCAAAGTAGACATGTGTATTATCAGACACATTAATGTAAAGCTTATTTCATATTTTATCTGTCCTGATTTTAAAAATACCATCTTAGTAAAATTATCACATGTTTAAAGTGTAAAATTGAAATATTTTTTTTAAAACTTGTAATTATTTATAATTTTTTCTCACACTATGTTTGTGGAATTGTGCTTAAAAACAAACTTTTGATAAGCACCTGTTAGTATCTAGTGTGTAAGTTCTGTTAGCCTAGAGCAGCCTAGACAGACTACAGCCTTCAATTATGTAAATATTAAAAATATCTACACTTGTTATAGTTAAACATTAAATACTGTGATCCTTTATATGATATATAAATGTACAATTCATATAGGCCCTATATGTTTGTAATTAAACATTTTAAATGATTTTAGCAAAAATAAAAAATAAAATTCTTGGTGTGCAAGTCTCAGTACATTAGTAAGGTGTTAAAGTTAATAATAATGATTTGCATGGTCAAAATGAGTCTGCTTGTTTTAGTTTTTAACAATCTATAGTGTTAGATAAATTACTACCAAAGCTAGTTATTGGTTAACATTTTTGTTGTCAGATTTTTTATACAGTAAAAGATTAAATCATTAAATTGCAAAAAAAAAAAATATTAGAAAGTTTTACAAGTGCATGCTTTGCTCAAAGTGGTAAAATGTTAGTGGCCAAGAAGCCAAAAAAAAAGTTGGCTGAAGTACCTTGACAAAGTGCACTAGAACTTGGTTTTGTAAACCCTACATCACATCTACATTCAGCACTGCCATTTAAATTGTAACAATAATCATGTGGGTCTGGACAGTAACTTGAATTTAGACATTCATCAATGTCTGTTTGACAAAAGAATCCATTCCAGCCCTGTTTGCAAATGCAAGCTCCATTTGTGTCATTACAGTCAGCAGTGTTTGCTATGACACACTGACATTGTGTGGAGCAGTTTGTACCATAATGTGTTGTATCACAAGCTGTTGATGTGTAAACATTAAAGGATTTCTTAGCATAGTTTGCAATGAATACATTGTTTTATTATTTCAGAGTTGTACTGTTACAATGTGGTTTTGATTAGATAAACAAAATATATTATTTTTAACTTAAGGTTTCATTGGGTTTTTTTTTAAAATATATTAGTTAATAATTGCTATAGATTAATCAAAATAATAACAAGACACATTTGTGTTTTTACTAAGCAAATAAAAGTTTGAGTTAGTGATATTATTTAGTAAATGTATGGAGAATTCTTTGCTATTAGACAAATCAATAAATTACAAGTATACAAGTGTTGTTTTTTTTTACAGTGCAACAAAAACTGCTTGTGCTACAAGAGTTAGAACTATGTTAGTCAACAAGAAGCCACATGAAATAAATGACTCAAATACCTTGACATGATGAATTAAGAGCAGAAAAGACAAATCCATCATCACATCTACATTGGGCAGTGCCATTTAGATTGTAACAAGAATCATGTGGGTCTGGACAGTAACTTGTATTTAGACATTCATTAATGTCTGTGTCACATTTGGTGCCAGTCCAACCAGTTTTACATCTACAAGACCCATCTGTCTCATTACAGTCAATTGTGTTGTTCAGTACACAGCCACATGGAAGTGAGCAGTTGACACCATAATGTGTCCCATTGCAAACTGACATGTAATGAAAAGTAGTTAGACAGTGTACACACTATTATTTCAGAAGCAAAGAAAATTAAACTCATTTAGGTATACAGGTAGAAAAGTTGCATAACATCTGCAACAACGTACATGACAGCTAATGCATCTGAATAATGTAGGCATATGTAGAGAATAAAATCTCAACAAATTATATTTACGACAAAACAAATGTACACCACAGATTCAATTCATTTAGAAAACATTTTATAAACAAAAAGTAAGAAATTGTCTGAACAACTACCTTGGCACAGAGCACCAGGTGTGAGTTTCTGATATCCTGACACACATCTGCATTCAGCAGAACCATTCAAATTGTGACATTCTTCATGTTGGCCACAATAACTAGAGTTGCTGCACTCATCAATATCTAGATCACAGTTGGTTCCAGTCCAACCAGTTTTACATGTGCAAGTTCCAAAGGTGTCATTACAATCAGCAGTGTTTGCCACAATACAGAGACAAGTATTTGAACAGTTTGTACCATAATGTGTAGCATCACAGGCTGTTGATTTGGAGAAATGATGTTTTATTTACATTAGAAATGCCATAAATCAAGTATGAAAAATCTTCCTTCTTGTTAGTGAAGCCAATTATTATATACAGCTTAATGCAGTATTTAAGTTAGGACCACATTAGTGGACAAAAAGCCATAAGCAAAGTTGGCTCAAGTACCTTGGCAAAGTGCACTAGAACTTGGTTTTGTAAACCCTACATCACATCTACATTCAGCAGTGCCATTTAGATTGTAACAAGAATCATGTGGGTCTGGACAGTAACTTGTGTTCCCACATTCATTAATGTCTGTGTCACATTTGGTGCCAGTCCAACCAGTTTTACATCTACAAGACCCATCTGTCTCATTACAGTCAATTGTGTTGCTCAGTACACAGCCACATGGAAGTGAGCAGTTGACACCATAATGTGTCCCATTGCAAACTGACATGTAATGAAAAGTAGTTAGACAGTGTACACACTATTATTTCAGAAGCAGAGAAAATTTAACTGGTTTTGCCATACAGGTAGAAAAGTTGCATTTTGTTGCTGTTTATGTGGAAACATTTGTCTATTTTTAAAGTAGAAATGTGTATTGTCAGACACATTAATGTAAAGCTTTTTTCATATTTTTTCTGTCCTGGTTTTAAAAATACAATCTTCTTAAAATTTATTTTTAACAGTATGTAATGTGTAAAATTCAAACATTTTTTTTTAAACTTGTAATTTTTTATATTTCTTTCTCACACTATGTTTGTGGAGTTGTGCTTAAAAAAAACAATTGATAAGCACCTGTTAGTTTCTAGTGTGTACGTTCTGTTAGCCTAGAGTAGCCTAGACCACAGCCGTCAATTATGTAAATATTAAAAATATCAACACTTGTTGTTTTAGTTATACATTAAATACTGTGATAATTTATGTGATATATAAATGTACTTAGTTAAGTAGTCTTTGCTTTACAGTTCGTATAGACCCTATATATTTGTAATTAAAACATTAAAATGATTTTAGCAACAACAAAAAATCTTTGTGTGCAAGTCTCAGTACATTAGTAACGTGTTAAAGTTAATAATAATGATTAGCATGGTCACAAAGAGTCTGCATGTTTTAGTTTTCAACAATCTACAGTGTTAGATAAATTACTACTAAAGCTAGTTATTGGTTAACATTTTTGGTGTCAGATTTTTTATATAGTAAAAGATTAGATCATTAGATTGCAAAAAAAAAATATTAAATATTAGAAAGTTTTACAAGTGCATGCTTTGCTCAAAGTGGTAAAATGTTAGTGGACAAGAGGCCAAAAGAAAAGTTGGCTGAAGTACCTTGACAAAGTGCACTAGAACTTGGTTTTGTAAACCCTACATCACATCTACATTCAGCACTGCCATTTAGATTGTAACAATAATCATGTGGGTCTGGACAGTAACTTGAATTTAGACATTCATCAATGTCTGTTTGACAAAAGATTCCATTCCAGCCTTGTTTGCAAGTGCAAGCTCCATTTGTGTCATTACAGTCAGCAGTGTTTGCTATGACACACTGACATTGTGTGGAGCAGTTTGTACCATAATGTGTTGTATCACAAGCTGTTGATGTGGATGAATTTTTTTCTTAGGAGTGTTTGGTATTGAAGCAATATGCAACATCAATATATCAATAAGATTTTGTTTTATATATAAAAATATATTTTTTTAACAGCTTGCAGGCCAAAAAAACATACAGAGCTATCAACACTGTATGAAAAAATGTTATAGTAAAAGCCACTTGTTTCATATTAGTTGGAACTAAGTTAGTGAACAAGAAGCCACAAGAAAAGTTTGGCTGAAATTGTAAAATACCTTGACAAGTAAGATTTGACAGCACAAATCCCTCATCACATCTACATTGGGCAGTGCCATTTACATTGTAACAAGAATCATGTGGGTCTGGACAGTAACTTGTGTTCCCACATTCATCAATGTCTGTGTCACATTTGGTGCCAGTCCAACCAAGTTTACATGTGCAAGTTCCATTTATGTCACTACAGTCAGCAGTGTTTGCCTCAACACATTGACATATTTGTGTACAGTTTGTACCATAGTGGGTTGTATCACAAGCTGTTAATTTGCAGAGAGTGTTTGTTTTTACAAATGTTTGCAAGTTAATATTAAACATAAGTGAATCAATGATCATCAAATGGTAACAGATAAATACAAATGGTAGCTGCAGTGAGGTAAATACAATACACTATCTGTTTTATTACTTATTAAATGGTGCAAAAAACTTATGATTTGCACTAAATGCAAAGTCATACAGCATAAAACTTGTTTGTTAGATTCAAATGACTTTAATTATACCAATGCTAATCAAGCAATATTAATAGGATAAAAAAAATGACTGGTTGTGAGCTGTGGGGGGTTGGGGGGGGGGGGGGGGATGGGATAGCATTTAACAAATAAAATGTGTTAGAAATTTTAAAATTGCATTACCTGAAAAAAAAAATTACTATTTATTTTCTCACCTGCATTGCAGTCATTCCCGCTCCATCCTGGGTTACACGTGCAAGCTCCTGTTGCATCATCACATTCATGTGTGTTTGTCATATTACAGCTGCATGCGTAGGAACAGTTTTCACCATAGTGAGTTGCATCACACTCTGAAAATGCGATGTGTATTGGTTCTTTTATTTCTTTAGTATTCAGCTTTTAAAATTAAAGTTCCCTTTTCAAACATGACATTCCATGGGGCAAGTGAAGTAGAGTTTACTTGTTTCTTCAAACTCTGCATATTAAGGGATAGTGTTGTCAGCACTATGCCCAGCATTCTTTACTTTTCCTACCATAAATTTGGTACCAATCAGAGCTTAATGAACTCAGGTGACTTGAACCCAGATTTGAACTCGAGACTTATGGTATAGCAGACTAGTTCTCTACTGCTATGCCAAGCCATCCTTTTCAAACTTATAAGTCAACTCCTATTAAAGTATTTTTTTACCAGAATCTATAATAACTGAATGTATGATTACCTTTATTACATGTATCCCCACTCCAGCCTGGTTTACATGTACAAGCTCCTGTCACATGATCACAGTCTAATGTGTTTGTCATATTACAGCTGCAAGTGTTGGAGCAGTTGTTTCCAAAATGTGTTTCATCACAAGCTGTAATAAAATACAAGTATTTTCATTTCCTGTATCGAATTTTAATATTTTTAGAGCTTAAAATGACACATTTCTAATCACATTTTATAAGTGCTGATTTGTGTGTACCTGTATTACATGTGTCATTACTCCATCCAGCCTTACAAGTACAAAACCCTGTAACATCATTACAATCAACTGTGTTGGTCATATTACATTTACATTGGTTGGCACAGTCTTTTCCAAAATAACTTGCATCACAAGCTGAAAGTATTTTTTTTTTAAATATGATTTTAGATTGTTATTATTGTCTTTTTTCTGTGACAGCATTAAATTATGATTAAGTAAGTCTAATGTTAGCATAAATAAACTTGTGCACAACTATATAAGTTTTGTTTATAAAAGAAAATAACACTGATACTACATAATAAGTGAAACTCAATAGATTTTTTTTTTCTCTGCAATCACAAAAAGTTGGGCTGGAAGGGATTAACACTTATTTCACTTATTGAAATATTTACTTACCATTGCATGTTGTTCTTGTTGTAACATTAAGAACGAAACCCTCATTACAGTCACATGCATAGCCACCTTGAGTGTTTCTACAGATTTGTTCACAAGTGTTCAGTGTTGAATTACTGCACTCATCAATATCTATTTTCAAAATATAGTTTAGTTGATTATTGATGAATTATATTTAATCAAAACACTTTTAAACATTTTAGAGTTTAATTTTTACCGTGCTGCTTGCATTTGATATGTAATACTGACCTATGCATTTATCACCAACAGATTGAAACCCTCTGTGACAAGAGCAGGTGTAGCTACCATAGGTGTCATTACAAATATGGTCACAAGGTCTTGATGTGATACATTCATTAATATCTAAAATAAATAGCAATTGACATGATGCTTATAATCAAATAAAATATAATAGTGCTTTTACCTTACTAATGTTGATCATAAATTAAAAGACCTAAATAAATTATTAAATATATGATTTGATAGATGTCTGTCCAGTTGATTTGAATCAATGCCTTATAGATAGGACATGAGCATTGTTGTTGAAGAAAACATGGAAGATAAATAGTTTGCAACAAACCATTAGGAATATATGAGCTGTTATTTAAAACATTCACCTAACCTGTGTAAATTTATGAAAAGTAATTTTTCTAAATGATTTATATTTTAACAACTTTTTTGACTGTCATTTCTACTTACTAACACAGGAGTTGTTTTCAAGCCTGAACCCAACCTGACATCTGCAGTGGTATGATCCAACTGTGTTATTGCAAACAGAATTTTGTGGGCAAATTGTCGCATTGCTGCATTCATTAATATCATCATAGCATGTAATTCCTGTAAAGCCTTTCATGCAAATACATCCATTTACTGGGTCACATTTTGAGGTGCCTACAGGGTTGCAGCTGCAGGTATTTTCACAGTTATAGCCCCAATGGAAATCATCACAAACTGAAAACCAAGTAATGTATTGATTTGTACATTTTTCATTTTATTTTTACATTGTACAATTTACTGTACTTTCTGCTCAATATGCAGTCTAGTATACCTTGGCAAGTACGTCTATCATTCTGAAGCCTCTTTCCATTAGGACATGAGCAATTGTAAGATCCTGGTGAGTTTGTACAGTTGTCAGAGCACATGTTCTCTGATGTTTCACACTCATTAATATCTGTCCACAAAAGAAAATCAATTTAAGCCCATTTTACAATTGTATTTCTATGACTGGTGATAAAATTTCAGTTGATGTTAAGTCAAAATTTTTACTTGACAGGCTATTATAACTAACAAACAGGTTCTGACTGACACAAATGTGTAATGGTATTAAAGCGGGATACTAGCATGTGTTAGGAAAAGCATATAGTAGTGTTGAAATGGAATGAAACTGGAGTTTATTTGTTTTATTTTAATAATGGCAGGGATCAAAACATGTTAAATGGCAGTTTACTGTATCTAATTAATAATGAATAGGGTTTATAGCAATTGCATAAAAATTATTTTTAATTTTAATACCCATATTACAGCATGATTCAAGTTATAAAAAACAGATCTACCTATGCAGTTGATGCGATTATCCATGAGAATGTAACCTCTTTCACAAAAACATTGAGTTGTTCCATTTATAATTGTGCATCCATGACTACAATTTAGATTTGCATTTGCACATACCTCAAAAGCTGAAAACAATAAGTTAATTTAACTTCATCTGAATAAAATAAATTTGAAAATATAAACATTGAAATCATGTATTTACTAAATATAAAAAATAACATAATATATGCGAAAGATTAGTAGAAAAGAATTGTACAGTAAAAGTAACAAGTACATAAATAACATAAATCTAATTTTCAAGCTGCAAGTCTTGAATACTATCTGATTGTACCTGCCAACAGAACCTACTGAGGTTTACATTAAGATTTTTAAAAATACCCAACCTTACCTGTAGAACATTTCTTTCTGTCTAAACCTAAAACAAATCCAGGGAAACATTCACAGTTGTAACTTCCAAGCATATTGACACAGTTATGTTCACAGCCATTAACTTCTGTACTACACTCATTAATATCTGAAAATGTTAATATTAAAACTAATTTTAGAAAAGGGACACTGTGGTTATATCTAGGAATAGGCAATTAATGAAATAAAGATATATACCTTGACAAGTGTTGTTGACAAAAATATATCCATCCTTGCACATGCAACTAAATGAGCCAGGGTTATCCACACAAACACTATGAAGGGTTTTAGCACAATCATTTAAAGGATTTAAACACTCATTAACATCTGGAAAAAAATAATTTTATAAAACATTATTTATTGTGTTAAAAACAATATTTTTTTACAACAGCTTAAAAAATATTCTTTAATTAAAATATAAATAAGTATACTACGATAATAACTGATAAAAACAAACAGTAGCTCCCCCTTATGTTAAAGGTAAAATTACTTCACATTTATAAGAATTGTAGTGAGCAAGAAAAGGGGAACAGATTAATACATTCAAAACAGCACCAGCACTCATTCAACACCATCCACACAATCTTGGCATCAAGAGCACTGTCTATTCTTTCCAAAACATGACTGTTTAACAGCATTGCTAAATTAGTTCTGCTAACAAAACACAAAGAACAAAAAACTTCATAATTTTGTTAACAGACACCTGCATCAAATATTGAATGAACATCAGGTGGCCTGAGGAAATTTCCAATTACAGAAGTAAAAGTGGGCAAAACCTTATAGACATTGTAATACAAAGTGTAAATGGGGATGGGTTAGAAACCTTTTGAAAACCAACAAACAACATCACCATAAAACAGACTAGAATCTTAAGGCCAGAGGAATGATGATGCTGAATTGTTATTGTGCATCATAGGGGTCGACGTGGTCGAGTCGGTAAAGCTCATGGTTGCTAAACCGAAAAGTCTCGAGTTCGAACCCTCGGGCAGATGAGGCTCATTAGCTGGGGATAGCCACTCTTCTAGGAGAGACAACTCCAAAAATGAAACAACTTTTGCCTTGTAGTTTGTTCTTGGTTGGACAAAGGCTATTGAAGCAAATCCAAAAAGAAAAGCAGGCTGAAATCAGAGACAATGGCCTTAACGACGCATAACCAGTTGACACGTAATCCTTCATTGTGTTGGAAAGAGGTCGTCCAGTAGGTAAAAGCTCATGGTTGCCAAACCAAAGTCTCGAGTTCGATCCCTTCCAGCACTTAAAATTAAGAACAAAGAAGAAGAAGAGAAGGAAGAATCTCTTTTGTTTGTTTAAAAGCCATCTGTATAAATAGAAACTCTAAAATAAATCCACCAACACCTATCACTGTCTATGTCTATCAATGTTTCTGATCTTCCTGACCAATTATTTCACCACAAAAGTCAACTACCATAAACTGAGATATCCCCAAGACTGATGCTTCCTCTCTATCATGGTCTGGTCATGTGACTCTGATTTTTGACTGACTTGTCATTCAATTTTTCTAATTGGCTTACCTAAATTTTACCAACATGTCTTTATAATCATCATCTAGATATAATTTAGTGCAATATGCTTTGGTCAACACAGATGCTGAATTAAAAAAAAGTCAAGCAAAAAACACTCACTTGAGCACGTTCCATTGACATCATCATAGCCCCTTGGACAAGTGCAAGTGAAAGAACCATTAGTGTTGGTACAGATCTGGTCTGGTCTACAGTTGTCCAAATTAAAAAAACATTCATCAACATCAATCTCACAGGATGTCCCTGTCCAGCTTGGTTCACAGATACAACCTTTGATGCGGTCACAAGCAGTAGACCGCCCTCTACATTCACAAGTCTGTTCACAGTTCTTTCCATATTTATTACCAGTACAAGCTGAAATATAAAATTTTTATTTTTATTCTGAGCATAGACAATTATAACTCACACATTGCATTGTTTTGCAAATTAATGTTAGTACAAGTCGAATATGCTAGGATAGAAGAATGTTTAACACCTTTGAGATTTAGTTAAAGAGTTGAAATTACCCACTCATTGCTTAGTTTTACCTGAAGGTTACAATTGTGTATAAAAAATCATGTGAATGATAGAGAATTGTAGGAGAGGTTAGTTGGAGGTTATTAGCAAGAATTTAAATAAGCATGAAAATACTTGATCCAGGGTTGTGTTTCATTGTGCTGCTTTTTGAGTGAAACTTCTGTGGCAGGTATGGGAATGAATGAATTCGATTTTAATGAATCTATGGTTAGAAACTATTTTGAAGCCCCTGGGTGATGAAAACAAAATTATCCAAAATGCTTACTTCCAAACTATAATATTTAGCATATAGTTATAACTGAAAGAGTTAAGTCTAAAAAAAAAAATGGCCAAAAATTTCCTGCTGTTTCCATGGTGATCATCATCAGCCCATGCCCTGAAAGAACTGAACACTTTTTAATTATTTTCGACTTACGTTCACAGCTTAATTTGTCTTGGTCACTAATTTTGAAGCCATCAAAACAAGAGCAACTGTAACTTCCAATTGAGTTTGTACAGTCTTGTGAGCAGAGTTTTTCAGCACACTCATCAATATCTAAAACAAAGTTATAAAAATTACTCAGTTTAGTGAAGTTTATACTAAACTGTTATGTTATTATATAAACCATTCTTTTTATGCTGATGTTTTCAATTTATTGCTTCTGCTTTGTATACTAAATTATGTTTAAATACATAATGTATAAGAATGTAAAGTTCCAAAAGATAAAAGGCAAAGGATTTCTCAATTTAAGTGAACTGCAGTATAAAACTGTACCGAAGAGAATCAGACGTTCAATTAGAAGAAAAGATTTAATGTGCATTACCTTCACATGAATAACCATTAGTAGACAGCTTTTCCCCAACTTTGCAGAAACATTTTGGTGCCCCAGTGGCATTAGTGCAGCCATATTCACACGGTTGACTGCTTATGTTGGCACATGGGTCTAAAAGATTTAAAATTAAATTTTCCTAGTACTAAAACCAACACAAAGAAATCAGCAATATATTTAGGACTAGAAACATACAACTATGAAAAATATTTTAAAAGTAGGTTACCTATTTGGGTTAGTCTAGTGCAGCTATTTTGAGCAGATCCTGATATTTTGAACCCCTCTAAACAATCACATTTAAATAAAGGCACCAGATTGATGCACACTTGTTCACAGTTATGTTGATTCTCAATACATTCATTGATATCTGTACATAAAAAAAGAGTAGAAAAGGATTAAAAGAAGCATGTACATTTTATTCAAAAGAGTAAAATATGTAGACCTGCAAACTTACCCACACACCTATCCCCTGACTTCCTAAATCCTTCAACACATGTACATGTATAGCCACCAAAAGTGTTGGTACAGTATGTGTTTAAGCCACATGGATTTGTTCCATTAACTAGGCACTCATTGACATCTGTAAGATTATAAGAAATTATCTTTCAAATAATATTTTTTTTAAACAATTAGGCTAAATTGTATGACTAACACTATACAATTGTAATTATTAATTAGAGGTAATGACCAGCTTTTTTAATAAGCATGGTGTTAATTTTAAATATTTTCAAGAAATGTAAAGAAATTATAATTAGCTGATTTTATACAATGTAGTCTTTGACAAGACCAGTGGCTAGTTAACCTAAAATTTGAAACTGCTACCTTCACACTTAGTGCCATTTTGACCTAACTGAAAACCAGTTGGGCAGTTGCTGCAGAAGTAAGATTTTCCTGTTGCCAATTCACTCTCAGCAGACATGTCAGTGCATGTAGTTTGTTGTGGACATGGATTGTTGGCACAGCCGTCCATGTCATGCTCGCAGTGGTCACCTGCAAAGTTAAAGCAGTGACAATTTAAATGTAAATCATGCAATGTCATTCAATTAAGCCATATATTATTTAAAAATTTTATATTATTTAAATAGTATATATAAATATATATTAAATAACTAGGATGTTTATCTATTTAAGACATCATGGTATATAAGATACATTTTGTTCAAAATTCCTGACAATTATTTATTAGGTATGTTGTAAAACAATACAGTATAAGATAAAATTAGCTGAATTAATATGTTTTGAGATTTAAAAATATAATGTAATTATACTTATAGTGAATGACTAATTTGTCAAGTTATACTAACCATCGTAGCCAGGGTTACATTCACATGTAACTACAGTAAAATAAGGTGAAACTTGGTTAAGTATCTCTGTAAAGTTACAAATGCCATGACCGTTACACCCACTGCAAATGGTAATGCTCATCTTAATCACTTCAGATGAAATACCTTTGCTGTCAGTAGCTACAATACTGTTGATTTTTTTTAAAGAGAAAATAAAAATAATTTCAAACATGTTTTTAAATAGGTTATAAAAAGGTGTTTTTTTAAATTTAATATTAAGATTAACTACTGGTGTTTTAAAAAAATAAAAGTGTTACCTAATTGATGTAACTTCTATATTTTTTGGAGTAAAATTGGCTATAAAGCTATCATTGATTGAGATATAATTAAAGCCAACAGCTGGAGCTTCAATTTTTACAAAACTGATATTATCATTATCTGCATCCGATCCAACTAACTCAAAAGTGATGGTCTCATTTACAGTGACCACAATGTTGCTTGTACCATTGATAACTGGTGCACGGTTGGCTAGAAATTCAAAATTTTTATTAGAAACATATTTTATTACAAAATTTTATTTCTAGTAACAAATGGCACTTGATTAATTTTAAATATAAAATACTAAATTAAATAGTATTTTGTGGTTAAAATGCATCATGGAAAACATAAGGGGTAACAACAAACACAATCCAGACTTTATTAATAGGTACAAAAAAAGGAGTAAATTCAAAATAAACTGGCAAAGACAATTAAAACAATTTTAAAAAAAAGAAACTATAGGAGATATAGGAACAGGAAACAATAGAAAGGCAAATCACAATAAGAAATGGCAATATATTGGGCCCACACTTAGGAAGGATGCCAGACAGGCCTTGGAACGGAACACCTAGGGCAAGCGAAGCAATGGTTGACCTAGGACGATATGGCAACAGTGTGCTGAAGAAGGCTGAAAGGGTAGGAAGAAACAGGGAACAGCTGAATAGAGTGGCAGGAGACCATGGGGACTGGAAGGCTTTGACAGACGCCCAATGTTTTGCAACGTAACAAAAAGGAAAAATTATGGTGATAATTATTCAAATTACTTTTTTAATAAAAATTTTTATTGAAGGAATACTTTGGTTTGATAATTTAACATCAAACTTCTATTTTGTTTGACCACTAAATTAAATACAAACTTACACACTGACTGGACTTCTTTTTCAAATGAAGAAGCTGCTGCCATGGTACTTTTTGCTAGTTGTTCATTTCTTGTTGCAATAAAGTCAAAAATACATGGGAGGTTAGTTGAACTGTCACAAACTCGCTCAGCCTCAGACCTGACAGTAGCATTTACCTCATCCAAAAATATGGGCACAAAACTAGTATTTGTAAATGTGGCTGGGCTTTGTCCAAATCCATAAAAAAATAAACTGTCAGCTGCGGAGGTAATAGCCCCTGCAAAGTTATTTAAAGAATAGTAAGTTAACTTTTTGCAAACAAGATTCTTTATTTGATAAATCATATAGGGGCCTAAAGAATAAAAATTTGCTTTTCTTTAAAATGTATTAAAAAAATAATAGAGATAAAAATATCTTTTTAAAAATATGTAATGTTTTAGAAAATTGATTTTAAAAAGGTTTTGAAATTATTTTAAACTTTCTTCAAAATATTTTTAAAAAATCATTATCAAACATAACTTTTTTTACTAAGTATTTGGAAAACAGAATAATAACAAAAAATAATACAAATAATTGTGTTATTGAATTAGTACTTACATGTTAATCCATATGCATAAATTGCCCTTTCAGATGAAGAGTTTGAGAGTTGTGTCCCATTGGGGAAGATGAACTCATCTGATTTATCATCATTAAAATTTCCCAGTAGACCTCGAGGCATTCCTTTAAATTTGCTATCAATTTCAAGACTAAATTCCAACATTCTATTTGCCAGTGAAATTGTTACACCTATACCTGTACATCAAAATGAGTATATCTTAATAATTTTAAGAAAGTGGTTTTTTTTTAATTATTTTTTATATTCCTACAAATGCAAACATTGTAATTTTTAAAAATGCGGAAGTGATCTCCCCTAAACTTTCTGGAATATTCTTATACGACACTACGGGGGATGGCAACAAGAAGAAATAATTCTGCACTAAGTAAACGGCAAACAATGTGAATATAATAGTGCGTAATACTAGTACTTTTATAAATTCATATGCATTTTTGTGAGAAATCGGAAATAGCATTAAGTACTATCTCCGGTCAAAGGAAATTACTCAAAATTTGACAGAAGGTAGAGAATGAGATCTTTTTTACTTCTATGTGAAATTTCGCCTAACTATCTGAAACAGTATTCAAGTCATAGGCATTTAAAAAATCTAAAGGATAAAAGTTCCACTTCCGATTATCAGAAATTGCTGAAAAGTTGATACAGATCAACACATTTGATAAAATAGTTATATATGAAATCTAATCAACATAGCTGTAACGGTACACAAGTTATCCTGTTCACAGATATACACACACATACACATAAACACATAGACATATGGACAAAATTGCAAAACAAAGTTTTTTTTCGACTCAGGGAAGTGTAAAAAATCTTGATTCAGATTTTATTTAAGATCTTGAAATTTTGTTTAGTAAATTTAAGATAGATATTATGATTATAAATAAAATAAGAAAAATAGTGAATCTTATTATTTCTACAAACTTTTATAAAATAACACACCATTAAACAGGCATCAATAAGCCTACAACATCAAACTTACTATCAGAGGTAGATATTTTAAGAGAGTCATTCAATCTTCTAAGGTAAAGCCCCTGCTGTTTCACCGTAAAATTGGCATTGTCTCGAAATCCGACAGAAAAATCTTGGTTGTTGGCATATATGCTCATATCTGAAATATACAATACATTAATTGTGTTAATGAAAGAATGGATCAAACTGTGTTAACATGCAGTATATATTTTTAAATGGCTATTCATTCCAAAAGTTTACAGTTCCCTACTTAGGAATATTTGAAAATAACATCAACCATCAAATAAAAGTCATAAATTACATATGTAAGTCACTTCTAAATTAAAAAGTTTCTTCGCTCTTTTGTTTCTGTGAGCACTATAATTTTTATTTTCTTATATGATTTTGAAATCTTTTGTATTTTAGATTACATGTTTGGATTCAACACAATGTTTAGAAAACTGCAAAATACAATTGTGGTGTGTAAGAATAATACCAAAAAGTTCTATAACTATATTATATTTATATTTTAAGCTTTATAAATGTAAAGGTATAATTATTATGATGCAACTAATTTATTTTATGATTTTATTAATGGATTTTAACAAGTTGAATTGAGTTTTCGTTTTCTTTAATTTAACAATTCTCTTTAAGTTTGTCAGAGTTACAAACATATCATGCAAATTTTAAAAAATTTTCAGCTAAAACGTATAGGCTTACTATACAAAGTATGCCCTGTAATGGCTACTTACAAGGTTCAGGAGCTTCTACTATTTCGATTCTCACAGTTTCATTAGAAGTTGTACGAAAAGCAAGGCCACACCAAATTGTTGCATCCGTCAAAGTTCCATTACTGTTTGAAGCTCTGCATGTACGACTCTGTTACAATTTAAATATTATATATGTTTTAAAAGATTTTATAAAAAGTGTCCCTCCTTGTACCTTCATCTACAGGCCATTCACATTTTTTTTAAAGAAGTAAATTAAAAAAACCTTCATTTTGCATTACCTACCTGCATTTTAAAATCTGTATTGTTTGTATCACCAATAGCAACACCCACTATGTGAGTAAGTTGAAACTCTCCAAGTCCATTAAAAATGTATGTCAACTGATCTAATGTAACAATATGTGGGTCTCCAAAACCAAAACCTAAAACAAAAAGCACATAGTAATTTTTAACTTTTGAGCTGAAGTAAATTTGCCCTGCATTAATGACTACAGTGCAAGCTCCCCTGTTTATTTATTCCTGTACTTATATGTGTTAGGTACCTAATAAAACTGGGAGATCATAAGAGTTAGGTACCCATCAGAGTTGGGTGAGCTCAAGGATCCGGATTTGAATTCAAGACTTACGGGTTACCAGCCATATGCTCTACCATTCAAACATGCTATCTCATGTGTTAATAAAAGTAGATACAAAATGAACATTGCAATATCAGAATTCACAATTTGTTTTGTTATAAAATTAAAATGTCTATCTCTCAAAAATGTTTAAATACACAAATATATATTTATAAACATATTTCAGACTGGTAGTAATAATGGCATACGCTCAATTAGATTCCAATATAATTATGATTTTTGGCACATTTGGCACTGATGTCTTCCAATTTGGCAACGCACTTTTTTATATTTTTTCGTTTAAAATAATTAAAATGTATCATGACATTACTGACTTCTAAACGGGAAGAATGGACTGCATGCTGCTTGAGGTCTGACAGTGTAGTATAGCTGACACAAATCTGATTGATCACAGCACCATCTCTTAGGCTGGTTGTCCAACAATTCATGTGAGTAATAGTCTCCAAAATAAGGTGTCGATACCTGCAAGCTGCCAGCAATAGGCATTCTGTTTTCTATACTATTTCCTCTGTAACAACATCGCTGTTTGAAACAAAAAAAGACAATTATAAAACATATATATATATATATATATATATATATATATATATATATATATATATATATATATATATATATATATATATATATATATATATATATATACTAGCCGTCCCGGCCAGGCCCTGCTCTGGCTTCTGTGAAAAACCTTTTTGTTCAAGACCATTACCAGTGTGTTTAGTAATCATCATAAACCCGGCTTTGCACACCCAAACCAAAACCAAAGCAACAAAACGCAAACATAACGCTAACACAATTACAAATACAAACGAAAACAAAAACCTAACAACTAACCCAACCACAACCACAAACACCAATACGAACACAAAGAAAAAAACAAACGAAAAAGCAAACGAAAACAAACCAAATCCAAATGCAAAACCAACCACAAACCCAAAGAAAAAAACACAAACGAAAAAACAAACGAAAACAAACCAAATACAAACGCAAAACCAACCACAAACACAAATACAAACACAAACGTAAAGAAAATAAAACACAAACGAAAACGAAAAAAGAAAGAACAAAAACGAACCAAATCAAAACGCAACCACTAACGCAAACCCAACCTAAACACAAAGAAAACACTAACGCGAACATAAACGCACAGTGCTCAGAGTCTAGCCCGGGGCGGAATCGCCTGTTTCAGCTTAATAAACGACTATAGTACCCCAACTTATTCATAGTCTTTTGCACTCACTTTAATGAACGTAGGCGCGAAACCGAACACGGGAGGCCCGGGACCCCAAATAGCACCCTGTCTGGGCGCCAGAGGACGCACCATGACGTCACCGCCTGATTGAACTTAGTAAACGACTATAGTACATAACTTATTCATAGTCTTTTGAACTCACGCGAACGTATATACCATAGCGTACACCGGAAGGCCCGGGGCGCCAAATAGCACCCTGTCGGGGTGCCGGAGGACGCCCGGATTTGATTCACTTAAAGACTATAGTAACCTTTCTTACCCATAGTCTATCGCACTGTTAAAAACAAAATTATGCAGCATAGCGCTCACATGATAGCCCAGGGTGCCAAATCGAACCGTGCAAGGGCGCCGGCGGACGCGCCTGTTTCAATTTAGTGAACAAAAATGATAATACTCCAAGCTTATCCGTAAATGGAAAGAAATAAACATATAGGATTTGTAGGACCTGGCTTATTAAATGTTATTGATTTAAAAAAAAAATATTGAACAGTATGTTCAGTGTATAGAATAAATAAAAGGCAGTGTTAAAAATACCTAACGACATTGCACTTAATCAATCCCCGCTAATTATGTAATTATTTTTTTTCTTAACACCAAAAACAAAGTAATAAAATGTAAATTCTTTCTTCTTAAAAATTTTTTTTTATTAAAGGGAAGTAACTGTGCAGTCAATACATTTCCGACACAATTTTAGAAATTTTATAAACGTCGATACACTTTTTAAAAATTTTATGTCGCCTTCATAATTGAAAATTATTCTTCTAAGTAAATAGAGTGAAAATTGTTTTTAAAGACTTTCAATGGTAATTATTTGACTCGTAAATTTAGACTATGAGCACGATAAAAAATCTAACACTTAAATCCATAGAACTGTCAACGACAAACTTTTTTGCCACACGTTACAGAACTGAGCTTTATATATTAGATATATATATATATATATATATATATATATATATATATATATATATAAAATAAAATAAAATAGCAGATCAACTAATTGATATAGCAATGTGTAAAAAAATGCTACTTAACCACAGAATTGTATATTTGTCTTAAGTAAATAATACTAACCCTCCCAAAACGTCCAAAACTGGGAAATATATCATAACACTGTGACTGTTCAAAGGAAGGTAACCATGTCCCACTAAACAAGGCAGAAAATTCATTGCATGGACACTGAGGTATAGCCCTGTTCCACCACATCAATGCTGCAGAGATGTTAATTACATTCATTAACTAATGACAGTTTTTATAAAATAAGACATGATAAAATGTAACCCTCCGCAGTGAAATGAGAAGGTTTTTCTTGTTGACTAATTTTGATTTTATGCTAAAATTATGTGGAAGTTTGTGTTTTTAGATAGTTCTATTGAAAAATATGGTATACAGTGGACATTCTGGAACTAGCTGGATGGCCTGGTCTTCCTTTCTCACACACAACAGTAATTGCAAGATAAAACCAACAGTGTTGATATATTTTCTACATGCCGGGGCCTACACATTCACAAAGGGAAAATTAAAGGGAAGATGGATTTGCCACAAACTCAGAAAGCCTGTATCCGGCATAACAAGACAGGCCTTCATCTGGAATCCACAAGACAAAAGAAAAAGAGGCTCACCAATGAAGACATAGAAAAAGATTGAATACATCTGAAAAATGTTGGAGAGACTAGCCCAGTACATAGATGACAGGAAAGCCTTTGTTAGCAGCATAGGTCTCATTAGGGTAGACAGGCTAATCTATTCATAAATTTATATTGAATCACAAGTGTAGTGTGGTATTTTAAGATCCAAACTAACAGTATTTGTATTGTCTTTTAAATATAGCATACTATTATGCTTGGTACAAAGAAGTCAGATGGTAAATTCAAAATTTATCAGGATAACATTGGTAAAATTCCTAGAGAGTTTAGCCTACAACTTTAAAAATTTTCACAAACATGATAGTTATGCACAAAATAATTACATTGATAGCTCCACATGTTTTCAGAAAACCATTGCACACACTTCTCTCTGAAATTTTCTTTCTCTCCAATTTTGTAAAACCAAGCTCCAGGTAAACCTGTAATCAATAAAAACATTAGTGAAGAACATAACTTATTGATAACTCTAGCTTGAAATGATATTTTGTGTTCCTTTTAATATAACCATCTATTACTTAAGCTATTTTAAGTCCATTAAAAATGTTAACTGAAATTATTGTAATTAAAGTGTTGTTTTAAAATGTGTATATAGCAAGCATAATGATCAGCTAAGTTTATGTTTTTTCTAACATTAACACAACCAAAATTACACTTAACTAGTGGAAATAGGATCACTATTCTAGATATAATAAAACCTGAAAACTAGGGCTGGATTAACAATTTAGAAATTCGGTCAGATGCTAGGTGCATCAATTAAAGGAAAGACCACACACATTTTACATACTTGTGTTCATTAGGATAAAATATTTATAAAATAATTTATATAGTAAAAATAACATTTTATACATACGAGCCGACCCGCGGCGTATTATACGCTGCTATTTAGTTGTTTTATTTTCTACTTTTCAGTAATTCCTAATTTGTGAATTCGACAGTACCAATGCTGCCACTGAAAATATTTGCTTTAAAACACTAACCCCCCCTTTCCCCAAACCCCGACCCTACCATCCCCCCCCCCCTCCGTGAAAGCAGCCTCCTCTTAGTTACCTCCTCTAAGTTTAAAATCGTATCAAACTAAATTATCTGCCCCTAATAGCCGTAACTAAACCCAGCTCTACGATTTGTAAACATTTAGAGTGAACACTGCTCACCAGACAATGTGTGGGTGGGGGTGAGGGTGGTAGTCATAGTGATAGAGAGAAAGAGAGGGGACTGTAAGGCGCGCTTGCAGCTTGTTTTCTAATGTCTCCCAGAAGAGAATTATATATATAGATAAGCTATATATTATGTAACTCATGTGCACAATCTTTAAATTAAAAAGCTTTAATTTTTTTTAAATATGCCTCTTCTTATTAAGGCTGAGCATAGAGGCTAATTATAAAAAGTGATTGAATTACCTCAAAATATCACTGCCTTTTAAAATACATTGTAACCAATGGTGTTAGATGCTGTTTAAGAGTAATACACATAAAACTTACCAGGATCATTAATTGTTTTGTGTTAGATGCTGTTTAAGAGTAATACAAATAAAACTTACCAGGATCATTAATTGTTTTTAAATAACCTACTTGTATATTATAATATTGTGAAAATTTGCTTGCGAAAGAGTAACACATACATCAAAATATGAGTTCATACTAATATTTAAAAATGTTTGCTTCATACGTTCATCTAAATTGCAATGCTTTTATATAGCTGAACATCCATAATTACCACTGTATAAATGTGACATTGTGTAAGTCTAATGGTTTGCTTTAGGTGAATTGTTTTGCAAATTACCCTTCATCTGAATGATACTCACCTTTTACTGCTATCCTTGACATAATTGCAACAAATGTTACATGTTAAAAAGTAAAGATATTGGTTACTAACTATTTTGTGTTGCTTATTAAAAACTCACCAGTATTGCCAGTCACTTGGTCAAAAATGTAGTAGTTATATCTGGAGTCTAAGTTAACACGACCCCATCCAACTTCCACTGCTCGTTGTTTAGCAATGCTTAATGACATGACACCTTGTCCATACAGGAACATTGTATAAGATGTGAAGCCATCAGTGATAATTATACACTGAAAAGTAACTCGCTGCAAACATTTTTAATATATTTAAACATAATTAATTAAAACATTACTTAAGGAATGATAAATGGTATTTTACTAGAAGCTGTTTGAAAAGTCATAATGTTTGTGGGTGGATGATTTTGTTGTAAAATCTTGCATATCAATTTTGAGCAATTATTAGTTGCTATAATAGTAAAGTATTTCACTAAAATCTATTAACATCTTTATATTATAGTTGAAGAAAAATTTTATATTTTGTAATGCATACAAATAAATGTGCTTGTATAAAAGTGATACAAGTTTTAAGCATAAAAACTCACCAACAATCCCATTCATATAAGGGTATTTAACTATGACTTAGTTTTAAGTATTTTGCTAACCTCAGTTGAACTGGAGGATGCTGGCCATGGGGGGATGTCATTCCATGTTGCAACAACAACAGTAGATGGGGTAAAAGATTGACTTGAGTATTTTTCAACATCATTTCTTGCTCTGTTCAGTACATGTTTAGTTTTCTCATCGCTCCTGCTACTTGTATACACCTAAAATGGAAAAAAAGTAGTTTCTAAAAAAATGCAACACAAAACAACTCATTTTTTAATTGGCGTGTAAAAAGATTGTTTTACAAATTACTCTGAATAGACTTACCTGATAAAACACCTGCCCTCTATCTGAGGATACACTATCCAGGTCAGTCCAATAAGGATAAATCACTCTTTTACTTCGGAAAATGTTTCTGTCAGGATTATAACTTGCAAATTCTTCTCCAATACTAATTAAACCATTTACAGAAATCTGAAAAACAATGTACAGTTTATAATTATATTTAATTCTCCAAGAAAAATTAAATAAATCTGCTAACAATTCATCATAAACAATAGGTTTATCTGCTTATAGACATGAATAAACTATAAATCTCTTATACACATATTTATTAAAACATTATTATTTTGTTGGATACATAATTTTTCTTTAAAGATTTTGCTTCTGCCTGAATAATACATTTTTGTTCAATAACTGTTCAACTATTTTTAGATAAACAAAGATAAATATCAAATTTAAAAATAATTATTTTGTGAAGCTTTAACTGTCAAAGTAAATTGATGCTGGCCTATAATTAACACTCTCGAAGAGCGACAAAATGCCAAAAGCCTACCCAGATGAATCTCACTAATTGATTATCCCAGGGTAATAAATTGGGAAATTCTATTCTTTTGGTGGCAAACTCAGCATCTTTTTGTAGTGTGTCATCACCTTGGCTTCTTCCATAAGAGTAGAAGAAAGCTGTAAAAGTTTAAAATATGGCAACTTTTCTAAATGTAGGCAACAAAGTTATAGATAAATGTCTATAAAAGTTTAATATGTTTTAATGACAATATATTATATAAGCCTACAGTAACTGAGTACAGTTTTTCTGGTTTGATGGTACTTACTAGAATTAACACTGTGGAGGAAATGTAAAAAAAAATAATTAATAGTGTAAATGATGGTATTGACTTTAACGAATTTGTATTTAAAATAATTATAAATATATTGTGGCAATTACATTGTAAAGCGAACTGCTATAATATCTTTATTATCTGAACATTTGTTATACTTAACTAGTCTACTTTAACAATTCAATATATGTTTCTTTCTATACTTACACGCAGGACCACTGGTTTGCTGATCCTTGTTCACATACCTGATGTCCAGGTATACAGTTGTAACATATGAGTGGAACTGAAGGTGAGAAATGAATCACATACTTTAACTAATGCATTTGCAGCACAAATATTTTGAAGTTATTTCAGTTTTCTGGATCATTGCCGTTAGACTTGTTCAATCGATTCTACTTTTTTTTTAATTAAGTGCCTTATTTAGGAATGAATACGCTTTGTTTTTTGTTTTCATTTTTAAATGTGTAATGGATCTATTAAAGGGAAATAAACAGCGATACCAGGACAACCAATGCTAACAAATAATAGGATTATTTGTAGTAATTAAACAGGGAGCGTTAGTATCCTAACAAATTTAAGACAAAAACAGGCACAATTGACTTTTCTACCCAAGGTTTTCGTCAGCATACAACTGTGTGGTAAAATATTAGACTAAAAACAAAAACAGTAAGAAAATATTCGACGGTATATGAATGGCTTCGTAGTCCAATTAAATCAGGAGTCTCCAAACTACGGCACACGGGCCGGATGCGGCCAGCGAGGTCCTCTCATCCGGCCCGCGGAGATCTTTTTGTTCAGTGTTTCTTCCAGACTTTTTTTCTCCAGGGGGGCACTTGAAATTTTCGGGGGGGGGGGGGGGGGGGGACATTGTTAAAAGTATATATTTTCTATATAAATTACCATTGCCCTCCGTGTTGCAGACATTGATGCAAACATTATGACTCAAATAGTTAAAAGTTCCGCTATTTTTCAATTGCAATGGATGTGTCGCTGGACAGCTGTTCCATGTTTTTGTAACTAGTACAGGGCAACAACTTGACGTACTTTCAGCAGTGCAAGGTCTTCACGGCTGAAGCAACAGCTGAGTTCCCCACATTTGCATGCGAGATCATTAAAGACCTCCAGCTGCAGTTTCAGTAGCGGTTTTCTGACTAGGATTCACAGGCAGAAGAAGTGAGACTGTTTCAAAACCCACTTGAAGCATATGTAACCAGTTGCTAAGATGAACTGCAGATGGAGGTCCATTGAATTCCAAGCAAATGACTCCCTTAGAGAAAAGTTCAAAAAATGGCGGGTGGGTTTTTGAATTTGCTCAAGGAGTACATACTTAGACCTGACAGTGTTTCTTTCAGACTTTTTATCCTTGGGGGGGGGGGGGGGAGTGCATTTAAAATGTGTATATATTTCTATATAAATTATATATGCGTAGAAGAAACTTTGACCCCCGAACTGATATTTGATAGTTAATGCGGCCCTCGGGCTGAAAAGTTTGGAGACCCCTGAATTAAAGCATTAAGTAAAAATTGTGGAAATTCCAAAAACAAAGCCCGTGTTCTTAATTGAGAAAAGCCAGAATTTGCATCAGGCCCCCTCCCTCCACACAGGGACAGGACTTGGAATCAGCTGTGTCGCCAGAGCTGCCAAAAGGAAACTAGAATTGGTAAACATATAGCCTAAGAGGTCTACTCCGGTTGATTATGGAGTTTTCTCTCATAGATAGGTTGCTGTCCCTACAGTTTCAACTCGGCTTGTCTAAATGCAACGAAATCCAAATGAAAAAGACACGTGACGTGTTAAAAGACGCTTGGGCAACTTGTAGGGGTTGGGGCATGGTGCCCGAGGACGAGAGGTGTGTGGAATAGTGGGAGGGGGTGGGTTTAGAAGAATACTACCTGCTCGTTTAGTCATATGGTGCTCGAGTGCCAAATTTTAGTAAGAACCACGTTTCCGTGTTTGGGCGTTTTTTGTCTGATTTTGTTTTTTTGTAAATTGTGGTGAAGAAAAGGACAGAGGTCACAAAAAAAGTCGGTTTTAATAGTGTGTTTACTCTTGTTGAATGGTTATCCAGAGCAAGGCTATCTTATTTTTGTACTGATCGTAGGTTTCCAGAGAGGAATCACCATGCATCAGCAACCCATTATCTCTTTTATCTAATGCCCTGGTATGCGCTCCCACAATTCTACTTTTGTGGATGCAATAATCGTCTTTCGAGGCAAAATAGAGCCATACCTGTGTGTACACAGTTCCCAGAGATCTTAGAACCTACCTGTGGTTGTTTGACCGCTGGCCTTCATTTGAATATCTTCAACACGGTAATTTATTCCGTTAATGTTTAGAGAACCTTGCTTCTGCATCTCAATCAATGAATTAGCCATTTCAACAGTCGGGAAGTCAAAGATTAAATCTACTTCAGCTATAATGCTGCCACTCCTACAATTTATGAGAAAAAAATAGTATTAAGTACATTATTAATACTAGACATTACAAATTGTAGAAATTGTTTTTTAAATGCACAGAGCTACTACACATTTGACGTTTTCAGAAATGTTATTTTTGTAACTGTCAAACTGATAGAACGGCATTGTCGAATGGTTTAGCAGTCACGTCTCCCAAATCTAAAATGCTCGAGTTTGAATCAGGGTTCGACTCAGAAGAATGTCCCTGGGTCCACCCAGCTGTGATGGATATCTGACTCACGATAGGGAAAGTAAAGGCATCTGTGCTGACCACACTATCCCTTTCAATGAGAGTAACACAACAACAGGTGAATTCACCTAGTCCTTAGACTTTCATGTTCGAAAGTGGACTTTATTAAATTCCCCATTAGTAATTTGTTGTTTATTTATTTTATAGTTGCACATTTATCAGCATTGTCACAGGGCAGGGGTAAGGATGACACCAAGTCAAATATAACTAATTATATTAGAAAGTGCCATTTTCTTTAAGTTTACTATTTATTCAATTTAAATACAGCAACAGACACGTGTTGATACAATACGGAATGGGGGACAAGATATTGCAGTTGTTCTTTTTTTATTGTATCAAACCTGTAACTATTGGCGTAGAGAAGCGACAATCTGGATTACTATAAAGGGTATTACCCAATCTAGTAACATTTGTTACAATTATTATGATTAGAGGGTGGTCAATAAATGCTAACAAAACTGAATAGCCAATATGATTAACATCCGACACCTTGCAATAACGCTGCACGTTAGGGAGAGGATGGGATTTTAAAAAAAACTATATAAAGCCAGGACACCATTTACAAGTGTTAAGAGTAAGTGGCACATTGAACAACAAAATAAAGGATAAATATACAGCTTAAACTCTCACAGAAAGGCTTATATATGTATCATCAGATTAGATTTTGTAGTTCTGCATAGGAAAGATTAGGTCTTTATATGATTGATACATTACCGAAATCATTATATATATATATATATATATATATATATATATATATGTATATATATATATATATATATATATATATATATATATATATATATATATATATACATATACATATACATATATACACATATATATATATATATATATATATATATATATATAAACTAGATGTGGAATATATTTAAACTTACCTCAACCTCATAACTTCTACAGAGAATTTTTTGTTTGGTTGCAGTGTTTGCAAGAACTTCATCATCTGTATGGACAGACAATACGAGCGCATACATTTAAAGTTATAAGCTGTGCAGTTAAAAAAAGATTACACAACCGTTGAATTTATGTTTTAAATGTAATGGTTATAAAAATGAATTTCGTGTTTGCTTTGTGTTATCTAATTCACTTGTATTGTGATCGAAACTCTGCAACGTTTTGAACTGGATTTTTGTTTTGTTTTAATACTCACTAATCGATAGCTATTTATTTAAAAAAAAAAGTATTTTAAATTTTTCATGTCTTTTCCAAGTCACGCCTCTAGGTGTTGTAAGACACCAAGAAGATTGGATACAACTGGGGACAGTCGGAGAGACTAACCCAGGACAGAGATGCCTGAAAAGTTCTTGTCAGCGGCCTATGACCCTAGACTGCCCTAGAGGGACGACAGGCAAACCTAACCTAACCTAATATATTTAAAATTATGCATAAATCTGCTAGAACGTTACAGGTTAAAAAAAAAACACCAAAAACTCGTTCATAATCGTTCTTCATTTTACAGTTATAGTGGGTTAAAAAAAACAATAACTGGTTACATAACACTACTCACAGCAACTTCAATGTGCGATCTGAAAGCCTTGTTTTCTGCGGAATCATGATCCGCTTGCGCGCCTACAAGATTGCCTTGAAGTTTGACCTCAGCGTAAGCTTAATATAGTGGTGCACAAGAGAGAAAAATCTGTTAAAAATGTTCTATACATACTGCTCGCCTAAAACGAGCTATATCTATTAAACCAACATAAATACGACCCAAAGGAAAATAATATCAGTTAATGACGAAGTTAGTTGCTGTCTGCTTTCCAAAAACCTCTAGCCAAGTTTGAATAAGTTGATAGATTAAAAATAAGCTATTTCAATATGCAGACCTCATAAGTTGTATAGGTACTTTCTTTTAAAACAAAAATCGTGTGCTGGACACTACCCGGTTTTCTGTTTGCTAGAATAAAAACCTAAGGCCGAATGGTTTCAATAATGGACCTACTCGTATTACAATATATCCCTGATTCTCAAATCATATTCCGGAACGAAACAATGTACACCTTTGATAGTGTGGTCATTTGTATGCCTATCAGCTATATTCGATAACTATTATGGGACTGTATTTGTACCTGTCTGCATTTTGGTAACAAACATATTATATATATATATGGTCTACAATTGATATATGATCGCGAATGGACTTATGCCCGAATATGACAAATGAAAGAATAGTGAACGTTAACCCTTATAGCACACAATATTAGACTAATTTGCAAGTCGTCGTTAGAATGCAGTCTCAATGAGTATAATTGATTAAACGCCACATACACGACTTTTCGCTACACAAGAGATAGGCCGTATTGCCGGCTCATAAAACTCAATGATCTAGTTGTAGAGGGGAAAACAAGTTTTTAAAAAATGACATTTTTTTAAAAAGTGAACCATACCGATTGGTCCGGTGCCACTATACTCGATAGGGTTCGCAACTTTACGCTTTCTTCTGGACAGCACAGCGTCATCAGTGTAATCAGAGATGAGCTCATCTTCCTCGAACATCATGGACATGTCGTCAAATTGAAGAACCACGTCCGACTCCCGATGTTTTGTTACATTGTACTTCGAGATCAGATGGTTGTGCGATTTGGTGCAGTTTGAGCTTAACGTCAAAGCGGATTTTCGCGTATTCAATTGATCCGCGCTTTCGGTATTTAATTTGGATTCTTTTCGTTGTTGAGCTGATGGGGCGGGTTTTGTAGGTTTTTTAATGTCCCCCACTTTTATAAACTGTTCGTGTTCAAGGATATGGTCTATGTTATCCTCCATGCTTGTTTCATCTTGGTCTGAAAGTTTCAAAGCATGTGTTAAAAAGTTGTCAATACGTGTTTAGGTAAATTATCGGATACGCTTAAAAGTGTGTTAA
>NW_026731977.1:552500-561869 GCF_028476545.2 Physella acuta | reverse complement strand
TGCCGTGGAGAAGAAAATACTATCTTTTCCCTGAAATTTTTTGCCGTGGAGAAGAAAATTCTATCTTTTCCCTGAAATTTTTTGCCGTGGAGAAGAAAATTCTATCTTTTCCCTGAAATTTTCTGCCGTGGAGAAGAAAATTCTATCTTTTCCCTGAAATTTTCTGCCGTGGAGAAGAAAATTCTATCTTTTCCCTGAAATTTTCTGCCGTGGAGAAGAAAATTCTATCTTTTCCCTGAAATTTTTTGCCGTGGAGAAGAAAAATTCTATCTTTTCCCTGAAATTTTTTGCCGTGGAGAAGAAAATTCTATCTTTTCCCTGAAATTTCCTGCCGTGGAGAAGAAAATTCTATCTTTTCCCTAAAATTTCCTGCCGTGGAGAAGACAATTCTATCTTTTCCCTGAAATATCCTGCCGTGGAGAAGAAAATTCTATCTTTTCCCTGAAATTTTCTGCCGTGGAGAAGAAAATTCTATCTTTTCCCTGAAATTTTTCTGCCGTGGAGAAGAAAATTCTATCTTCTCCCTGAAATTTTTTGCCGGTGGAGAAGAAAATTCTATCTTTTCCCTGAAATTTTTTGCCGTGGAGAAGAAAATTCTATCTTTTCCCTGAAATATCCTGCCGTGGAGAAGAAAATTCTATCTTTTCCCTGAAATTTTCTGCCGTGGAGAAGAAAATTCTATCTTTTCCCTGAAATTTTTTGCCGGTGGAGAAGAAAATTCTATCTTTTCCCTGAAATTTTTTGCCGTGGAGAAGAAAATTCTATCTTTTCCCTGAAATTTTTTGCCGTGGAGAAGAAAATTCTATCTTTTCCCTGAAATTTTTTGCCGTGGAGAAGAAAATTCTATCTTTTCCCTGAAATTTTCTGCCGTGGAGAAGAAAATTCTATCTTTTCCCTGAAATTTTCTGCCGTGGAGAAGAAAATTCTATCTTTTCCCTGAAATTTTCTGCCGTGGAGAAGAAAATTCTATCTTTTCCCTGAAATTTTCTGCCGTGGAGAAGAAAATTCTATCTTTTCCCTGAAATTTTCTGCCGTGGAGAAGAAAATACTATCTTTTCCCTGAAATTTTCTGCCGTGGAGAAGAAAATTCTATCTTTTCCCTGAAATTTTCTGCCGTGGAGAAGAAAATTCTATCTTTTCCCTGAAATTTCCTGCCGTGGAGAAGAAAATTCTATCTTTTCCCTGAAATTTTCTGCCGTGGAGAAGAAAATTCTATCTTTTCCCTGAAATTTTCTGCCGTGGAGAAGAAAATTCTATCTTTTCCCTGAAATTTCCTGCCGTGGAGAAGAAAATGAAACTTGCCTCGTGTGTGCTGGTTGGGTCACGTGACAAATTCTTTCGTCACATCCCGTCATATTTTTCCTGTCGAAGATGAATCTGATGATGAATGTGCTATCACTGCATTTCGTTGCCATATTTTTTTTTGTTGATTTCGGAGCGATAAAAAGAAAAGATCCATTAAAACTGAGCATGAATGAACACAAGACATGTATTTTATTTCGACGCACATTTTTATTTCCTACACATTTGGTTTTATCCAAGTGTCATTAAAAATAGTTTTAACATTTGTAATTTAATACGTTTTAATTTCTTTTCTTCTACATTACTTTAATATTACAAAATACCGTCACAACTACAGGTATTCATAAAATACATTATCTTTTCAAATTTACACAAATTTTAATTAATTCATAAACAATTTATTAGGCATCTAATTAAGTCAAATTTAATGTCACAATGCATTGTCTTCATGTCTTGACCCACGTACCAATTACGAACCGTATCTGTCAGTTAGAAGTGTCCGAATTTTCGCTCCGGCGTTTCAATCTAGACTGACGAAAGACTGACGACAGACAGAGAAAGTGAGTTAAATAAAAGCTTGTAAAAAATTAGATCTTATTCTTAATGTTACTGTTTAAAGAGTTAATTTAAGAAATATCACTGTTTAAAATGTTTTTAATTCAATGGGGCTGACCATGGCACCCACGGGCAGATGTACTGGGGGTAAAGTATTTTCTTGTAACGAGACAACCAATCCTGATCGTACAACGAGATGACCACAGCGAATTACCCCCATGACCAGGGTCCACTTATCCTCCGGCGGTACTTAACTCCCCCGGGTCATAGACTCGCCCTGATTGATATCCGCTGATATTTACACTTGGGGTGAATTGATTTTCTATTTGTGACCAGAGGACAGGGGCGTCAGGTCCATCGGGCGAGCTGCTTCCTTTGGTTCTCTGTAGCATCATAATTTTAGATTAGCATAGTCAATGCGACGGTGGCTGACTCGCTGAGGTATGGGTCAACTTGTTGTACAGGGGGGGGGGATGTGGGGGTGGGTGGCTGACTGACTCGGTGAGGTATGGGTCAACTTGTTGTACAGGGGGGGGGGGGGGAGTGTGGGGGTGGGTTAGTGGGTGGTTGGAGAACGGTGGTTGACTTGGCGAGGTATGGGGCAACTTGTTGTACAGGGGGACGGGAAGTGTGGGGGTGGGTGGGTGGGTGGAGGACGTATGGTTGTGACGCGGAGCAGTTAGCCGTACAAAGCAATTAATTACCGGGGTTGTGGCTAAAGCAATCCACTGTGTTGTTAGTTAAGGTAATTATAGGGTTAGTTAGGGCAGTAGCGTCATAAGGCGGGTAAGGGGAGGGGGAAGGGGGTTGGGAGGTGTATGGGTGAGGACGGACCGCACCAGGTTTCACATTCAGGGTGTTTACACAGAAACAAAATAAAACTAATTTTAATAAGGAAGTAAACTTTTTCTAATTAGTTTGTCCTGTAGTTTTACTTTATCCTACATGTTGTCGTTGGTGGAGTGGGGTGGGCACACTGGGTTGGCGCGACGGGTGTCAACCCATCACGTGACGGAACTCAGGGTTGTCATCTGTGTTGTTGGTTGGGATAGTGTTAACAGTGCTGTTAATGTAGTTATTGTTAATGTTAGTTTCTTAATGAGCTGTACGACTAGGGCAGACAACTTGGTCGTCAATTAGGATAGTTAGCTATGATTTAGACAAGAATAGTTTGAGTCACTCGGACATTTAAATCAGAACGGCCTAAGTAGTATCCATTCAAGCATTTTTGTGTGTGCACATTTTATACTTACGATCGACCAGTTTTCAAACTGTTTTTCCTCTGCCGACAATACTTTGATATTCGGCTCTTAAAAAACTTATTACAAAAATATCACACAATACAATCTGTAATTAAACACATTAAACGTTGTAGTTTCTTAAAAATAAACATAACGCTAGTTGTGTAAACAGTGGCGTCGCTCTGTTGGGTGTCACCCTGTGCGCTACTTCGCGGTGTCTCACCCCCCTCACGCTAAGAATCAATATATATATATATATATATATATATATATATATATATATATATATATATATATATATATATATATATATATATATATATATATATATATATATATATATATATATATATATATATATATATATATATATATATGTGTGTGTGTGTGTGTGTCGGCCTACATGGGCCTGTAATTTAAATACATGTAACTTACGTGTACATGTATGTGTATTAGCTTTAATCACTGCATACTTAATAGTAACGATTTTTATCCGTACTCTGTTAATAATACAGTTGAATGTTGCATTGTTTTCTCTATAGTTAGAACGTTTACGTCATTGTGTCACCACCCCTCTCTTGTAATTTGTACTTAAAAGACTATTTAACTATCATTAATCATTAATGGAACTGGCAAAGAAAGCATTTTTCTTCTGTACATTTTGCAATTTTTTGCCTTGGTGTCACCCCCTAAATGGTGTCACCCCCTAAATGGTGTCACCCCCTAAATGGTGTCAGCCGGTGCGGTCCGCCCCTGTATGTAAACATGCGGAAAAATAACATACTCTAATAGAGAAGCACTACGTACAACTCGTTGTGATAATGTGAGATATGTGATTCACAATATTGATGTTAGTTGTATAACTCCTATCATACAAGAGCTCTTCACAACTGAAGAATCATAACACGGCTCTTCAATGGTTGTAGATCCATTACCAACACATTACCAACAACTACAGAAAGATCACGAGGAAGCTGGTAGACAAAGGTTCGACAACCCATTTGGGAATCCTGCCCCTTATCCAATACCCCAAGATGAAGGCGTGGTTAACAGTTTTGTTATATTGTGTTATATGAGATACGATGTTGGTATAGATGAATGTTAAAGAACATGGTTTTGATGTCCATTTTTACACTAGATCTTTTTTGGGAATGTTTTTGTTTTGATGAATACGTTAACAGACACATCCCGCCCACCCCCACCCCACCTTCTTTTACTCTTTAAGGCTTTGATATTGTTCACTACAAAAATGTAACAAGTCATTGTTTTCTAATTGATGTAATTTACATAATCTGTTTTTAAAATCCTCTGTGCAGTTCCGTTCCAAATTGAACTGTGAATAGAAGAGACGAGGGGTGAGGGGGGGGGGGGATCTTAATAGAGTTATCAAATGAGGCCTGCTCTTAGAAATGTTATTGGGGGGGGGGGGGGGGTGTGCTCTTTAAATATTAAATTATTGTGTGTGTGTGTGTGGGTGGGGGGAATGTTTATCTTACGTTAACTAAATATTAAATTATTGTGTGTGTGTGGGGGGATGTTTATCTTACGTTAACTAAATATTAAATTATTGTGTGTGTGTGTGTGTGTGGGATGTTTATCTTACGTTAACTAAATATTAAATTATAGTGTGTGGGGGGGGGGGTGTTTATCTTACGTTAACTAAATATTAAATTATTGTGTGTGTGTGTGTGTGTGGGGGGGGGGTGTTTATCTTACGTTAACTAAACATTAATTTATTGTGTGTGTGTGTGGGGGGGGTGTTTATCTCACGTTAACTAAATATTAATTTATTGTGTGTGTGTGTGGGGGGGGTGTTTATCTTACGTTAACTAAATATTAATTTATTGTGTGTGTGGGGGGGGGGGGATGTTTATCTTACGTTAACTAAATATTGAATTATTGTGTGTGTGTGGGGGGGGGGGGGGAATGTTTATCTTACGTTCACTAAATAAAATATTAAATTATTGTGTGTGTGCGTGTGTTGGGAGGGAATTTTATCTTACGTTAACTTGAGTTGTGGGTGGACTAATCTTGGGTTAAAAAATTCTAATTTTTTTTTGTTATATAATTCGTATCTGTACGATGAGCTTCACATAGCCTATACGTTTTAATTTTTTTGTGTTAATTTTGAGATTGTGGTGGCTCGTGTAGTTTTTACGGGGATCCTCAAACAAAAAATAAATAAATAAAATAAAATAAATAGAAAAAAAAACCGACCCATTCTGAGAAAAATGCCATTAAAATAGGGAAATTGGAAGGGCATGGTCGGGCGGGAGAGCACAATATTGTTAACTTAAAAGCACCGAGTTCTGACCTCCTAGCAAGATGAAGTTGATTGGCCATTTGATACTTAACACGTTCACTTAATACTTAATTGTGTTGAAGAAAATCACCCTATATATTATAATTAAGAACGAAGAAGAAGAAAAAGAGGCGATATCATTTTAAATGGGTGAATATAATTTTAAAACAAATTTTAAAAAAAAAAGAGGGGGGGGGGTACTATTTTATAAGGGGTATAGCATTTAAAAGAAGATAATATTTTAAACGGGATACAACACTTTAAAAGAGAGGCCCTTTAAAAAGATCTTACACTAAATAACGTAGACAAAAGCTGCGACGGACACATATTACTTTTCTACAGTGGCAAGTTCCTATTTATATGGTAAGTCATATGCATATTATGCAGATCAATGTAAATATAAATCAGGCGTAATGAGGGTGGTGTATTAAAACAAAAAGACAATGAGATCAAATTATTGAAACGTGGACCAATAAAGTCATCAGCTGAGATATTTGTGATTCGATTTGTAATTTATACTTGCATTTTTTTTGTATACTTGAAATAAAGGACGAACATTCTAGATCTCGTTAAATCAAATATTCGAATCTGAAGCTTTAAGACAGGCTCGATGTTTTTCTTGCTGGTCAAAACATGTAAAGCTAAAGGTCCCGAAAAATAAAGACATTTACGACTGGTCTTACGTTTTACCCTAAAGTCTAAAGGTTCAGTGGTGTAACCAGGATTTGGTCATGGAAGGTGTTCAAAAATGTTTCCACACGTATATATATATATATATATATATATATATATATATATATATATATATATATATATATATATATATATATATATATATATATATATATATATATATAGGGGTCGGGGTCTATTGGGGGGGGGGGGATTATAACTCCCCTAAACTCCCCTCACCTATGCCACTGTAAAGGAATGTGAGACTAAAACGTCGTATTACTATCCTAGTGACACTACAATAGAGTACAAGCAAGAACATGACCTACACATTCTTCACATCTTAGCCACACTATGATGTGATACAACAAAGAACATGACCCACACACCCTCCCCACTTTGACCAGCCGACATAAAACAAACTTTAAAGCACCACACACACAGATTCACAGTCTGATACTGACATCCAAACTCGCATTACCTCCCCGCTTAGACCACTCACTTAAACCAACGCTGATCAAAAACACACCTTTAATGAGTCTAATTTCTCTCCCCTCGCCTATAAAGACCGAATTAAATTTGTAAGTAAATTTTATCATTGGACATAGATGCAAATACGCCATCGCGCTGTAGTTAAATCAAAGGGAGTAGATATTTTTATCGTTTCGCGGGATGTAGAAAATGAAAGAAAAGGATTTAGACAATGGATCCCGGTGGCTATAGAGAGCTTTGATGTAGGGAAGATTAGACATGGAGGCGGACGGCCAGGCTTATGACCCGTGTTGTTGTCCCCCTTTGTTTTATCATCATCATTGCTGAAGGACTTAATGCGTGAAGTATACCTCGGCTTGAGCTTTCTTGTTATGGTGTAAATATTCATGAAACAGCGCGCTAAAAATATTAAGATTTTTTGCATCTTTGTGCGTTTAACATGCTGTATCCCTTTCATGAATTTTTTGCATGTTTAAATAAATTATTTAAATAACATGAGAGAGTATTTGAATATCTGTTAAAACGTTTTTTTTTTTTTAAACACATGCTATTTCATTCACTATTTATACTTATATATGTATACATCCATCCATCCATCCATACACACATATATAAATAAATAAATAAATAAATAAATATATATATATATATATATATATATATATATATATATATATATATATATATATATATATATATATATATATATATATATATATTGAGCTAGAGATGGAGAAAGAGAAGACAAACGATGTAAACGGATTATGAAGTTGATGGCATGAAGTTGATGGCATGCCAGTCATGCATGACGGTATTGATCTATCGATCAGCCGACAGGGGCACGGAGTGGACAGCGTCACGCTTGACTAGACGAATGCACCCTCTCTGACACGTTGACCAGTGGTCAGTCATTGTCCTGTTGAGAGGGTGATCGCCACACAAGGGTTCTGACAACTCGGCCTGGGTTATGGTGTAAGTATGATGACGTCAACTGGTTGACAAGAGTCGCCGTTCTTTGTTGTAGCTCTCATGTGAAATAAGGGGAGAGAACCTGTAAGAGTCGGTGGATAGTTTAAAACTACGATTGGTTTAGCTAGTATAAGTCTCAAACTCTATATAGTTTCTTTCTAACTGTGTGGCATATCTAATAATATAATACAATCTATTCCTTTGAATTAGAGTTATGAGATAAACAAAATCAACCAAATAATGAACAAGTTCATCTATGGTGAATTACAAATAATTAAGTAACTTGTTACATTCTGTCGTAATTAAGAAGGGGAGACGACTCGCTTTCTTTTATCGGAAATAAATTATGTATGTTATTCGTGGCGTGAAGCCCATCTAAATATTTACATGAAAAGAAACGTCGCTTCTAATTTCGTCAGAGATTGCTGCATAAATGAATGGCGAGATAAATATATTGAGATGCATGATATTAAAATGGCAATTTGTCTTTAACATTAACATGTATTTATTTAAAGATTAAATAAATAACAAATTTCCAAATAGAGAGTTATCTTATTTAACGTTACAATTTTGAGTGAGAAACATATTTATACATAGTAGTGGACGTCCAGAGGCAGTTTCTAGCTTTGTTTTTCAATTGAAATTTAAAAAAAAAATAGGTTAATTTTACACCCCCTTCAAGTTAAATAAGACTTTAAAACACAAATTGGCGGTTGACATTACTATATTTTCTTATTTAAATACATTGTCAATTCTAGACATCCTTGTTTTATACATTGATATATATATTAAAATATCCTTCTTCGTTTATATATTGACTGACAATATCCTTTTAAAATAAAACGAACAATAACCTTTTAAAATAAAACGAACTATTTCAAGAACAAATTCTCAGTAAGTTTTCAGAACTGTTTGATCTAAAACAATCATATAATACGTCGAACTTGAACCACTTGTGCCAAATGGTTCAGCGATCAATCCCCCTTTTTGTAACGTCTCTCCAAGCTAGCTCACCGCCGCCGCACGAAACACCGCTAGGCAGGTCTAATTGAGCGCTAATGAAGACAAAACAATAGCTGTGGAGACAATGCGCCCGGAAGAAAAGCAGGAGCGGTGCCATTTTGTGAAGAGTTTGTGACGACGCGGGCTCTCGGCTGTGGGGCCTGGAGCTGCACGCCGCCCTCACAATACAACTGCACCCGGTCGTCCATCGCCCAATCCATACGGACAAATTAGCAATCAGATCGGTGTTTAATTATGACGTAAAGAAAACACAAGGAAAACATGTGGGCAGAGAAAGCCAATCTTATGGATCTAATAGACGAACTCCAGTCTCACTTAGCCCGTTCTGCCTCCCCACTTACCCCACACAAACCCACGTATTCTTCCTTCACTCGCCCCACAACGCCGGCGACCATCTTCAACACAATACCCCCCACAAATGGCCGTTTGGTTTTTGTAAACACGGAGCGGCTCAATTTAATGGAAGGACAACACCGGCATAATACATTATTTCTCCACCGTCAACCCCGCGGTAATAGATGCGACGTTACCGAGACTTAATATCTCTCAAGTGCTAAATAGTTATTTTTTAAAAACAGAAAACGTGGCCCTTTTTGGCCTTTTTAACACGGCCCCGCGCGCCGTATCCATTATGACGGGCCCACATGGTAAATAAAGATAAAAATTCCTCAAAGCGGTTTAATTCAATCGGTTAAAAAGGGGAGAGCACTTTTAATACGCGGTAATTGCTTTAACTTCTCCTGTCTGACTCGTGCTCGGGAGCCTGGCTTCGCACATTTGTGCGTGCGTATGACGTGAGCGCGTGTGCATACA